>NC_141620.1:8006054-8311623 GCF_047967505.1 Dipteris shenzhenensis | reverse complement strand
GATGGCCACACAAGTTCCAATGATTGGGCCCCATCAATGGTTATGTAGGCTAGCAGTGACTACGGTGGCATTTGTTCTTCTTGGGTTTCCATGTCATGCACAGAATCCTCCTCAGAGCTATCGCTCTGAACCACAAATGCCTATGGTTGCCGTGGTTCAGAGGAGATTAATGGCTACAAACTCTAGTAGGGATCTTGTGGCTGAGGTGGTGGGCTCTTTCTTCGCATCCTCTTTAGTGGTGGCATTGTTTTTGAACCTGCATCCATGTGCATATGGTGTACCATTGATCACTATATTAGTTGGCATGCAGGTATGACATTTGTGTGTGTTTGTGAGAGATCTTATTTTTACACATGCTTTGAGAATGTGGAATAAAAGTGTGTGGCACAATTATTCATGCAATCGACTGTTTAAGCGAAAGCATGTGAGTGCATGTGACCTAGTAACTAGGTAGGGACTACTATATGTTTTTTTGTTGTTGTTGGGATCTCATAGGGTTTTACCACAACCATAAACGGGAGCCGACTAAAGTGCTACTACTTCAACATGCAAGCCATCCAAAAAAAAAAAGAAGATTTGGGAAACCCAAGACTTTGTTAGTTAGGATTAGATTGTATCATGAGCACTCACTTGCATATGTACATCTTTGCACATATAGGTAGCATCAACCAATTTCAACCCAAGGCTCAAAAGTGATGCCTGAGTCCTAGCTGAATCTGAGACAGTGCACTCTTGCACTTTTCGGCTATGCTACCTGCTGAGATTTGCTCCCACATGCATAATTACAGAACAACGAGCACACATGCATTAGCTATGCAATAAAAATGCTGGATCTCACTGAACTAAATACTGAAGGATTAAATTAATGGGATAATTCCAATTCTTGTAAATCTATCTCAAATTATGAATCCATTATTGCAAATTTGCAATAGTGAACTAGATTCTATCGTGTGCACTCTTGACATCTAACGTTTGTTGTACAGACTTGAGCACTTAGGCATCACCTTGCAAGACTTGGATTTGCTATTCTAGAAGGTGGATGGGCTTTTTGTAAAAGGGTGCATGGAGGAAAGCACAGGGGCTTTTGTATGATTTTTGCTCGAAAGCTTTTTGGGAAATATACATAAATACATAGGAGGTGGAAGGAGAGCACCACTTCTATGGGGGGAGATTGTACCCAACATGCTTGTTTTGTCTCTTTCGTTTGCAAGTTTTGAGAGTTTGTGCATATTTTTGAAGAGTGTTGCTGTGGTTTTTCAAGGATTTGTAGGTTCTGTGAACGTTTCCCATCGCAATGGTATCAGAGCCAAGGTTTCATCATCCATAGCACGGGAAGCACATGCACCTCGCATCCTCAAACAAGAAACCGCAGCATGCATCAGATTGCGGACACTATGCACAAGAGCGCAACAAAGTTCGAAGCAGCAAAAGAGAACAATGCAGAATGGTTTGCAGGCAGGAAAACGTGCGGCAAAAAGAAAAAAAAGTCGTAGCAAAAGAAGTCGTTCGCAAGTCGTAGACTATGAACGCACACCTGCGCCTTAGCTCCTCTAAGCATACGACCAAGGTGGTAACCAAGGCATATTCCTTGGCATACCTAGTACTAAAGGCACCGTTGGCTGTGCACAAGAAGCCTTGGGAGATTGCTCTTAAAACTTCCTAGGAGGTCCCCCATCCCGGTACTGTTCTAGCTCAAGTCCCCTTAACAATTGGTGACTATCCACTAGATCAAGTTACTTTGTTGCTCTATTCTTTGAAGTTCCTAGTCATAAAGATATCCTTCAAGGCAAAAGTACAAACAAGGGAGCAACCCAACACATTTTGGAAGAGGAGAATCTCAAAAGCAAGTGTTCATAAGAGTAGGAGGTTGCCTATAAGTGCTATTGGACACGAGCTTTGCTTTGTACCTTGCAACGTGAATTCACTTGTTGGAATCATGTGAGTTCAAGAACCCACAGAGATACTATTCGACAAATAGCCGCTTTTAAATCTTGGAAACCGAATTAAGATAAGTCTTGTGTTTGTGTGTATTTTCTTTGATAGTGATTTCTTCTTTGCACCATGCACATACTTAACTTTGTCTGGAAGGCGTATTCCATCAGAGATAGGTTATCTTGAAGATCTACGTCATGATGAGGATGTGGAAAACGATCACCGTTGATCAAGAAGAAGTTCAATACCGATGACACTTACTGAGGAAGAATGGCGTGAATGCTATTAGCATGAGAAGCAACAATGTCAAGAGATTGAAGATGCTCTATGCCAAGTGATGACAACTTGGAAGCCACCTATATCGATTGAGGACGAGGAACCTATGCATGCATCAGATTCACTGGATGCATGGAAACATCATGCACAGGACCTTGAGCAGGAACTTGAGTACATGCGGAACATGTGCGACATGCATAAAGCCAACAAAGAATGCACAAATCGAGTGTTAAAAGAGATGAATAAAGTCACAAAGAAGCATATGAAGGATAGAGATGATGAAAAAACTGAAAGTAGCAAATCATCAGACACCAGTGATAGTGAGCATGGAAGAAGCAAGACGAGACATCAAAGGAAGAAGAAGCGACATGTGAAGGCTTCACTACGATGACATCATGACACTACTCCTTCACATGAGTCCAGCGATGAAGACAACGTGGGAAAGGCCATCTTGAAAGCATTCAAGCTTCGTGATAAGATGAATTCTGGTAAGATTAATCGCAAAACTTTCTCTTTTCCAAAATATGATGGTAAAAGAGATGGACAAGCTCTACTTACATGGATTAGTTCTTTCAATCAATACTTTTTGGGGTACGAAGAGATCGAGAAGGTAAAACTTGCTGCAAGTCACATGATAAGCAATGCACAATTATGGTGGAGTGTGGTTGCTGAAAACACTCATGTTCCAAAGACATGGGAAGCATTCAAAGATAAAATCAAGAAGCACTTCCTACCTACACAGTTTGAAGAGGATACTCGCAGGCAATGGCGAAGATTGAGGCAGTTGGATAATGAGAGTGTGGACACATACACCGAGAAATATCTTTCCTCTCTACTTCAATTGCAAACTATTGAGAAAGTGTCCTAAAAGGAGCAATGTCGTACCTTTGTTGAGGGTTTACGTCCTACTATTCGTGCTGATGTATGTATGCTTCGACCATCTATAGCTTCTAATGCTATGGATTTGGCATTAGATTCAAAAAGAAAGCAAGGAAGAAGCTTTGCTACTCGCACTCCTTGAGCAAAGAAGCATACTTCATACTTCAAGTAGGAGGGCGTAAGAGGTAAAGTTGGTAGATATGATGGTAAGTCTAATTGGAAACCTAGTAAGTCACGTATTAATCGAAGAACCAAAGAACTTGTCACATGTTACAAATGCAAAGAGAAGGGACACTACTCTTATGAATGTCCAAAGAATCTACTTGCTACACATAAGACAGGTACCCAAGCAAAGAATCCTACCAATAGCAACGGAGGCAATGGAGGGAGAACCAATGGACATACCAACGGTAATAGTCAGTGCAACAACTCCGCACGGATCAACTACATTAATGATGGATCCCAAATTAATATAATACTTTGTACTTCTTGCTTTGATAGAGTCGCAATTTGCAGAACGATTTCATATTTGCGTGTTAATTAATGTAACGCTTCCATATGCCTCCGAGGGGGAGAGAGCTGGCAAGAGAAAACAAAAAGGTTTTTGTGTGGTGTGTCGATGGGGGTGTCCAAAGCTCAAATTAAATATTGGCATCATAACTATCATGTATTCTTCCTGTGCTTTGGAATGATTCCTAATCCAAGGGTTTTCTCAAATTGCTCATGGAATTTGCATGTTGTGTGTGTGCTTGTTCCTTGGGTGGCTCATCTACCGGTGCACAAATTTGTTTGTCATAGTGGCATCATGTGCTCTTCCTATGCTTTGGGGCATTCTTTTAAGGTTTTCTCAAATAGCACATGAAATCTGCATGGTGCATAAGTGTGTGTTTGACAGGTGCTCTCGGTTATTGGTGCAGGGGGTCTATCATGTTGTTTGGGTATCACTTGCTGTGGGTTGTAACTTTCTAAGAGATTTTACATTTGCAAGTTCGTTTGTTATGTGCCACCATGTACTCTTCATGTGCTTTGGAATATTCCTTGGAAAGTTTGCACAAATAGCACCTAGAAATTGCACGGTGATGTTCTATGCTTGATATTTTAATGGAGTTGCAATTTGCACAATGATTTTATGTTTGTGTGGTAGTTTGTCTAGTTAAGTAAATTGGGGGTATGTGTTTTATATGCTGTATTTTGGTTGGCATGCCTATTAGGATCATTGTAGCTTTACCTATGCAATTTGCATATGTGATATTGATATGTGGGTTGTATTTTCTTGTGTGCTTTGGGGTATTCTTGCAAGGACTTGTTCATGTGGTGCCAATGCAAATTTACATGTGTACAATTGAAATTCTAAGATTTTTTAAGCTTGCATTTCATGTGTTTTTAAAAGAGAAAAGGGCAAGGGGAGAGGGATGAGAATACCTTTTATTAGCCATGGGGTTGCATCTACAATGTGAGGCATTGTGGCCACCATGTACTTTTCTTATGCTTTTGGGTATTGTAATGGTCTGTAGGGATTGCATATAGATTTACTTGTGGACTACATATGTGGAAATAACAATTTGGTGTGGCTTAAATTTTATGTGATTGAATTGCAAGCAACGCACAAAATTTATAGAAGAAGTGTTTCTTCAAGCAATAGGCATCGTTTGAGTTGTTTTTGGGAAACTCCACTTAAGTATTACAAGAATTAGAGTGCCATTCATTGGTACCTTGCATTGACTTCTTGTTTATTCTGACAGTAAGCAAATATGGTTCAAGTGCAAGCTTCAAATCCATTCGGTAGGCCATGCTAGAGCATTGCAGTTATTTCAGCACTCTACCTTATCAAGGATTTCCCCCATCTTTAATACCTGCCCAACTAAGAAATATTGTCTTTTCATGGGGTGATGAGGTCGCTTCGGGTGAAGCAACGGCACCATACTAAAATGCTATGGCCATTATTTACTCTATGGGTATCATGAAGTGGGTAGATGTACATTACTCATACATGGGCTGGCATGTACCTTTCTTGATACATTGCCCAATTTTGTTTGTTGGCTATGTGCCTAAAGAGAAGCTTAGATTTTTTGATGGTGTAAAGTGTGTGCCAATTCTAGGCTTCCAAAATTGAGATTGCTACTTGTTGTCAGTAGAGTTTGGCTTTAATGAATCTCCCATGTAATAGAAAGTAGCCTCTTTTTTGCTATTCTCTTTTGATAAGGAGGAATCTCTTTTTGCTATGTTCTTTTCAAAAGCATAAAATACACGATAATAGAATGTCTTCTAGATGAAAATAAACACTCATGCTGTAAATTATACTTTGTTACTGTAAATTGCGATATTTGCATTACCAATAGTTAGGGATGATCAGCTCAATTGGCATGTAATCTTACATTCACAATGTTGTTGCACCCTTCCCCTAAAAACACAAATCGGGTGGCCGCAGTCGTCACACGTTTAAAAATAAATAAAATTTGTTGTTTTAGGTGCTTGATAGCCACAACCACTGCCAAAGTATGCATTAGGGAGCCCCCCTCCCTACCCTTCCCTGCCGTTCCTTTCCTCACCCCTCCCCCTCCCCCTCCCCTTCCACCTTTCTCACCCTGCCCTTCTCTTCCCTTCCCCTTCCCCTCCCCTTCCCTCCCCTTCCCCCTTTCTTTTCCTCTATCTTCCCTTCCCCTTCCCCTTCCCTTCCCCCTCCCCTTTCCTTTGCCCTTCCTTTTTCTCTCTCTCTTACCTCCCTTTCTCTCTCTTTCCTCCTCCCTCCCCTCCGTCAATAGCTGTAGCGTGTATGCCACACCGATACAAATTAGTTAAAAGCCTTGAGGGCATGCCCATGCCACTTGGTAAGTGTAGCACACCGGTCTTACCATATGTACAAATGGCCTTCCATCGATGAACCAAGGGCATGTATGTGCCCTGCGTGCATGTGCAATGTCCTGTGTGTCGCCATATCTACCATATTTTAGAGCTTTTAAACTCTCACAAGGTGTTTATTAATACCATTATGATATCTTGAAGATTTTAGAGGACTCTTATGGTAAATTAATGTCATGCATGGGCCATACATATAATTTTTTCATATATGTAAATTAGTTTTATTGATTTAAATGTAATTATATTATTATTTATATTAAATTACTAATTTAAATTATTATTAAATGCAACATTATAGAGATATATTGTGAAATTTATCATGTGGAAATGATAAAGCCAAAAAGGAGACTTTTGATTCTCGAATGACATTTTCGTAAACTAGACTTTCCATTTGGGAGGAAGGTGTTTTAGGATTAGTCCAAATATAGATATGTGAGTCCAAAATTAATGAAATATGTGTTAGTACACGATGGCACATGCATGACAAACAAACTTGTGCTAGAGTAGACTGGACAAGTAAAACGATATATTAGGGTCATTGTTTGCTTGAGTGTAGCCATTTTTAGTGAGGTTCAGGGACTTTTCTGTATATAGGTATCTTGCATGACCCATAACTTATGTATTGCCCAACGGAATTCAAAAACCTTTGTCTTCAAGTTGTAGTACACATTCCAACTTGAACATGAGAGCAAAAATTATGCAATAAGGATTTGGAACAAGACCGTTAAAGCATTACAAGTGCTATGTTTGCATGCATCCTGAAGACTATAGGATATAACAATTTATTCAAAAAAGCCAAAATTTTGTTCTATACATATATGCAAGCAACTAAAATTTCTAAAGTACACTACATGAACTTCTCCTCAACCCAAGGACACACCTAAATGAGAACATTAGGCATGGGTTAACATGCCTCCAATGTTGTGCTAAAGTGATGCATAGCCATTTGAGGGCACGCTCCATAACTTTTTTTTGATTTGTTGAAATCCAAAATGGATTGAAAATTTGGAATCCAAACTAGTGGGACTACTGCATGGTGGTTTTAAAAACATTGATAGTTGTTGGTATTGGTATCTAGATGGGGGTTTCCATTTTCTGAGCAAAAATCCTCGAGCGACGAGTGGCATGTCAGAGAATATGGCAAAAAACACTGTTCTTGGATTTAAATGTAGTACATCATGTCACCAATATTATTCCAAGGAATATGTATATTTAGTATATAATTATTCAATGTGAGGGAGACTCTTCCATGTGAGGGAGACTCTCATCGCAATATGTTTAAAACACATGTATCAAACCTAGCAATATTACAAGATAACAAAAATATCAAAGAACCAGTAGTTAAAAATGTCAGGGAATCTTTCATTGTTATATGTTTAAAACACATTTACCAAACCGACCTCAAAATGGTAGCACAAAATTGCAACAGTAGGAAAGACCCATGCAGACATGTCATGACCACAAAGAGTACACAAAACCACAATGTAGTGAGCAATGCCTCGGCACAAAATGTTTTCTATCTATAGAAGACTACAGTAGCAGGTACGTATGTCCACATCATGGGATTCTTGAAAGTGCATTGTAAAGCTCTTGTTTTGTCATTGATGCTTGGTGGACTTCTTTGTGATTTTCTACATCTAGACCCAAGTACTGCAATAGTATGTAGTAAATGTGCTTGCAAGGAATGTAACGATTCAATATTTTAGACATAAGTACAAAGTCTTCGCAAGTGCAAGATGGAAAAATAGATATGGTCACTGTATATTAAGGCCCCCTCATGCGAGACCCAGTTGTACCAACAATAAACTCCACATGCTCCTTAGGCTCCACCTCATTCACATGAAGCACCTCACATTCCATAGCCCTTGTTGAATCCATCCTTGCCTGCATATCTTTAGTTATTTTTTTTCTAAAGACAGTTCTTGCCCTCTCAAAATTCAGGTCTCGCTTGATTCTCCAAACATTTTTTATGGCCCTGCCCAAATTTCCTTGACCCTTTTTGAAGTACAAATCCTCCTTCTATAAGAATATGCAACTCTTCCAAGCTAATATTAGTTCCTTCAGCAACCTTCCACTTTGCTGGTGCTGGTTCTTGCAACGCCTCAATTGCTATTGTTGGATTCCAAGAGTGGTCCACGCTATCCCCACAAAACCAGATCATTTGTGAATTTACACCTATCGGTGTTCTAATCCTCCCAAAAAATGAAGGTGCAGGGACTCCCAAAACTCCTTTTCTTCCCTTTGAGTCAATTAACTTGTTACACTTCCCCCCCTTCAATGTAGATACCCTTGGTAGCAGACTTGACTCCCTGCCTATGTACGTCAAATCACCCACTTTATCTGATGTATTTGCACCTGTGCCACACCCTGTTCACAACCATCAAGATTGTTATTGTCAATCACTATTGAACCTGAATGTCTTCTTCTTGGCACTGGTGTGCTAATTGTTTGATACTCAGGTCTGTGGGAGTCATCTTTATGGATTGCAGAGGACATGGATTTTGGTCTTTTCTTTCGTATTGTTCTAATAGCTCCAAGGTCAATCCCACCTTCGTGTGCCACTCCAAGTTCTGTAGCCACATCATTTATAAGGTCAATGAAATTTCGTTTTGAATAGGATTTTTTACTCCACATAAATTCTCTTCTTCTCAATTTTTGCACTATCGGACGTCCCTTCACCAATATGTTTGCCTCTCATGTAGGATCCTTGTTTACTACTTTTCAAGATTGCTACAGTCATGTCAGTGATGCATGCATCATATAACGACACATACTTGACACCATTGTTTGCGCTCAACCAACTACCATGGATTGATTCAGACAGGTTAGTCCTAGGAACAAGCTAACATTCTTCAGCCTCCATCTCCTACATAAGAATAAGAAATCAACTTTGGTTAAGGAGGAAGTAGTGATGCAAGATTTTAATCAACAATGTTAAAATTTTCAAGTCACTCACTTTCAAAATGTATTCTCCCCAGTGGTAAACTCTTGAGTGCCACCACATGAGCCATGTCTGAATAAAGTGGAGGTTGCCCTTGATTGCATGACCATTTTCAAGCCATTCAGACAATGATTTGGATGCATGCATGGCAGCCTCCTTGGTTGGAGAATTCTTCCATTGTCTACGTCTCATCTTGAACTCCTCTTGGTCATGAGGTGGGATGCATTTTGTAGCATGCTTATGAAGATTATCCTCCCAATGCCACAAACAAGTGTGCTCCTTTCCCAGCATCACATTCTCTGGGCCCCCATTAAAGACAATCCAAACAGCCCTCCAATTTGCCTGAGCTTCATTCCCCATGAAACCATGAAACTATGCTTTATGAAAACCCTCTTTCCCCATGACTTGGTTCAACAATTCCCAAAAAATCACCTAACTCTCTGTGTCCTCACCTTTGAAATCCCCAGTGGCTATTGTTTGGAGTTCTTCAAGATGAGGGTTGTAAACATGCCAAGCCATGGTTGACCAACCTCGAATCCCCTTCACATGATCAAAGCAAACCCAGCACTACCCAAGCTCTCCATTGGGTCGCATCTTGTTGACTAGGTCCACACTAGAACCAGGACCCTTTGTAGACATCTTGAAAATGTGGCATCTATTGAAGGATGAAAAAGATAACTGTCCTGGGAAAACAATACTTTGGATGTATTCATATCTACTCCTTGACTTCAATTCCAAAATACTATCAAGGCTTTGTTCACCTCCGCCCTTTTGTTCATCCACATCCTTCTTCCATCTAGACACCCTACAACAGGCACAAAAGTGAACTCATCAAAATCAAAGGTAGGAACTGTGCATTCAAGAAGAAGAGTAATGAAAAAGTACTGAACACCTCACCTCTTATTGTCAAGCAAAGGCTCCATCTTCTTTAGCAATAAATCCAGTTCAATGTCAATACAGCACCGCTCTCCAAGCTCTCTAAACTACACAACAAATGGTCTCCAAGCTCTTTAAGCTACACAGCAAATGGTCTCCAAGCCTACTCACAGACCTTCATCTCGGCCCCTACTCACGCAGAATTTCATCTGCTTCTCCAAAATTTCATCCTAGACCTTCATCTCAGCCCCTACTCATAGACCTTTATCACAGTTCATCTTCTTCTTCCTCACCTCTACTTGCACCTACTCAAGCTCATCGTCTCCTCCTTCTTTTCCTCTACTTGCTCTCTGCTTCCTACTTTCCTTTGCTTCCAGTTTTTGAGGTTCACACCTTCCATCTCTTTTGCATTCCATGAGCAATCTTTTACACCAGTTTCATATTTATCAGTAAATAGGTGCCATATAGAATAATATTGTTTAGAAGAAATCGGTTCTGGATTTCTGATCATGATGCAAGCAGTATATTATACAATGCAAGAGAGAAATTTTTGATGATGCAGCATCGTCCATCTCTTTTTGTAGTCGATCGATGTGTGCAAGCTTAGCCTACCGTTTTCTATATGAGCAAACGTTTAAATGAGTTTTAGATTATATAAGCAAAAAAGAGATGGATGATGCGGCCGTAGAATGGTAGGAAGAAATAGTTCTGGATTTTTGAGGAGGATGAAGGAAAGAAATTTTTGATGTTGCGACATTGTCCATCTCTTTTTGCAATGCGTGCAAGCATAGTCCACTCTCTTCGTCTCGTCTTTTTGCATACACCAAAAAATTTGTAAGCTGCAGTTGAGAATATAAACTTTCTTTGAACAATGATGCGAGCAAAAGTTCAAATGCGATCCTTTGTGATTGTAGATGATAAGCGCCGAGGACTCTAAATTGTCATTTCATCTCTGGAGCTCCTACTTATCCTTTAGCTCTCCACTCGAATCTATCCCTTCTTCTTCTTCACTCATCGTCTTCTTCGTTGCCTCTAGAGACTCATAGCTGCTCAAGGTTGTTGTCTACTTTGCTCTCAGCTCTTATCTTGCTGGCTGCTCTTTTTGCCATTTCAAGCCCCCTTGCACTTGCTAGCATCCCTCACAGGCAATGCCATGAAGATCGCTTCACCAACAATTCTCTCCTCCTTTCTGATAATGCCCTCTTTATTGGCCTATCTCTAGCGTTTAGCATTCCTTGCTCTCCTTTTCAATTCAAGATTCTATCTCCCCTATTCCACTAGCGGAATAGGGGGAGAGAAACATTAAGAGGACTCTTCATTTTGTCTTGCAATAGTTTATGCTACTACAGCCTACAATCCCGCCTGACATCGATATATATCCAACGTTTGTTGTCATAGAAAATTTAGAAAGTTGAAGAAGCTGCTACTTTTGTTGGTTTGCTTCCTCTCTCTATCGTCTATTCCCTCTGTATAATCACCTTTCTCTAGAGAGTCACATGGCCTCTATAGGGTTCTGCTTTTAGTGGATAGAAAATAAAAGAAAGCTGACCTTGTGAGTCTCTCTCTCCCCCTATTCCACTAGCGAAATAGGGGATTTGCATTAGGGCCACTTGCCTCCTTCAAAGACATTGAAGGTCAATTGGTGCATTTGCATTGGAAGAGCCATGGTGGAGGATGTCTTGCTTGTTATAGATAGCAGCTTCAAGGGATCGTCAATGGATAGTTACCAATGGAGGTGCTCAATCAGTTGCTTGTCAGAGGTGGCACTGGAGTCTCAGATATTGAGGTCATTGATGGATGGGCTGGCTGTGGTGGAGCTTTCATAGTTTTGGATCTAGGACCAGGTTCTTGAAGAGTGTCATAGGTTGTTGTCACAAGTTCAGGCTTCCTTTGTTGGTGTTTCTCCTTTGGAATTGCCAGAGCATCCTACACTATGCAAATATTTTGAGGATATTGTGGCAAGACATCAGAGTGATTTGTATGAGCCTTTTGCATCCTTCATGTCTGTGGCTACTATGCCTGCAAAACAGGTTGACCTTGTGAATGCAAGTAGAAGAGTTGTTTTTAGGTAAGCATTCATCTTTCATTGCCTAATTCTTGAATTTCTATTTCATAGTTTCTTATGCTTTCAACTGCTTGGGTTTTGAATAGCTTTATTCTTCATTTGCTGGAAACAAAAAAGATATAGACCATTCCATCTATTTGCAAGGCATGGACAATGCTCAATCCTCCTACATACTACATGTACACACATAAAGTCTTTCGTGAGGACATGACTGCAAAAGGAACTATAAGGCTTTCAGAGTGGGAGAGAAAGCATTGTCCATGGTGGATAGAGATGAGTAGTGGAAAGTGTGTGGAGGAGGGCCTAGGCATTAATGCTAGAGAGGTATACTTTTCATGTTGGTTATTTATGTGCCTCTTGTTCTTAACTAGTTTTTTGTGATTCACTTGCTCCATGGGTTTCTTGATAAGGCATTAGAGAGGTCAATGTAAATTTGATTCTGGATCCTCTAGAGACATGACCGAGGAGTAGCATAAAAATCTAGAGGAGCAATAAAAGATGTTGGTCGAGAAACAAAGGAAAATATAGGGAATCCTGATCCTACAAAAACAATGAGAAGGAAGAATACTGACTTGGATGGAGATGGTAAGCTGAAACATCTTTGTTGAAGTTTTCCAATTCCTTTTAGTCTAGTATTGTCATTTGATATGCATTATGTTTGCAGATACTCTAGAAGTTGATGACTCTGGGATAGTGAGAAAGCCTTTCTCCATTGAATTTATTTGGGTTCCACTGTTCTTCTTGCCATGCTAGAAACATCCCCTCATACGTAGGAGTTGGGTAAAGATATGGGAGATTGACTATATCAAATTGGGCAAAGAGATAGTGCAATCACAGCTTGCAAATGGATATCAAGAATTACATGATTTTTTTGCACTTCTACACCAACAAGGGAAGAAAACAAAACTCTAAACAATGCACATGGAGTGTGGACTATTGCATTGTGGATCTTCCCACAGGGTATGCTACAGGTGGTGAAGGAGAGGTTCCACCTTGGAATGTTATCACAGAAGATCATATCTCCTCTTCCTTGGCCATTGCTGTAGCTCTGTGATGGATGACAATGGATGGAATTTGGTTTTTTGTTCTCCATTTACTCTACCTACTGCCGAGCACTATGCAGCAAGATTAAAAATGGAGGTGGCTTGCAGGTAAATTTATTTGTGTTGAACATTTCATGAAGTCTTGCGGGTTATAGGCTAGGGTCTGATTCTGGTACATATTGTTTTGTTTCAAGCAGATGGATAGTACAAAACATGGAACCTCAAGGCATTTCAGACACACTTGGGATTGGTGTGAAGGTGAGTCTTCAAATGTATGTTTGCTTCTACTTCTGTATCATAAATCACATAGAAATTAACTCATGCTTTTTTGAATAGTCGTATGTTTTCCATGCTATGGCTATGAGGAAGTTAGGACAAAGACCCACATTTAACATGCAATCAGCAAAGGGTGTGGCCTCCATGATGAGGATGAGTTTAGATGGCAACTTGCTTCCACATTACTTGCCTTCAGTCCATCGTTCCAAAAGAGTTGGCAAGGGAGGTGCATGGTGCGGATCTCTTGAGAAGAGTCCTGCATTCATACTTATGTTCTTGGAGATGTTGTGTCCTCCAAATGGTTCCATTCTTAAGATGGGGGCAGGGACAGGGCCTGAGGGCTGCACTCCACTCTGGTTGCCCTTGCTTGGCAATAGACAATGACTCAGAGATATGTACTGGACTACTTCCAAGAGTGGTGGATGCTATTTATGCAGGTGTGGGATCATCTACACATAGCATATGCTCATGGACGTCGATGCTGAGGAGGAAGAAATCAATGTTGCTATGCCATTGGACTAGTGAGAGTAAAAAATGTTGTTCTTTATTTTTAATAAAATACCTTTAATTTACACATGTAAGGGAGTTCTAGAGTTTCATTTTGAAGGGAATTGCTAACTTACACAGAGAGTATGGCCATGCACATGGAAAGGGACGACAAATCGTATATACAACTATGAGTTGAGGGAGAAGAGGAGACGACGGACTTTATTTGTGGATGACTCCACCGATGAGAATTAGTTTATGGTTATACTTTATGGTCTACTAGACATTGGTGCTATCTCACATACACGATATTTATTTTTTTCCATTGCTTTGATTCTGAAATTTAATTGATACAATAGATGGCGCTGCCTCCCAACCGTGCACTCCTGTGTGAGAAGCTTCGATGGCATGCTGGAAATAGTAGAGGATGAGGTTGGATGCTAAGGAATCAGGGTTAAAAACAAAATATATATGTTTTGACATTTGAATAAAGACTTCCCTAATTTGAAAAATAATATAAAAACTACTTTACTCTCTTGTTTTTTTTAAAAAAATAGATGATTTTAAAATACAAAATATATACGTTTTGACATTTAATTCAAAACTTCACTAACTTGAAAAATAATATAAGAACTTCTTTAAACTCTTGTTTTCTTTTTTTTTAATAGATGATTTTAAAAAATAAAATATATATGTTTTGACATTTAAATAAAAGCTTCAGTAATAAAAAAAATAATGTTTAAAAACTTAAAAATGTAATTTAAAATTTCAAATATTTCATAATTAAATTACCTTTCCCTCTAAACTAAAATTTAAATAAATTTTCCCCAAGTTACACCAAAAGCTAAGATACACCAGTTATAAACTCTCATAATATTTACAATGGTGTTAACAAACACCTTCAAAAGTTACAATATTAAGCAAATTCTCACAATATTTATAATGGTGTTAACAAACACCAAAAATTACAATAAGCCTCTCACTGGAAGGCATTAATACTTGCCATTGATATCCTAGATTCAACCCATTCAAGGGCTAAGACCATCTCATCATGATCAATGTAGCTAAAACTACAGAAAATAAGTAAGGAATTATAAATTTTCTCATGTTGGCTCTTTCCCAGGCTTCCACAGCAAGAGCAGGGTATTCTCAGTTGGAAGCAGGGTATTCTCAGTTTGAAGGGTTCTGAGGCTTTCTGTCACCTACAAATATATCGGTGTTGTCGTTTGTTAAGTGTAGCTTAAGACCTCGAGTCGTATTCTGATGAGAGATGTAAGCTTAAGTGTGGTAAGCAAACATAGTGCATGCATGTGTGAAAGGAACGTGCATCATCATGGTTAAGGTAATGAAGGCTTTCTCCTTCATTGGGAGTTTAAGGGTTAGAGGGAGGTTCATGGTTCAGAAGGAGGTTCCAAGATTCAGAGAGACGTTCTAGAGTTTAAATGAGGTTCCAAGGTTCAAAGGGGGTTTAAGGGTTAGAAAGAGGATCCAAGGTTCATGATAGAGTACATGGTGGAGAACTCGTCCCACAACTAACACTCTTTAATATTTCTCCCCCATGTCCCTAGATTCTCTCCCTACCCCGCCATCACCTCTGACACTACTTGTGCTGCCATCAGCAGAAAATGACCCAATATTTGATTTTGAATATCAAGATCCAATAATCGAATTCACAATCCCATGCCAAATTCCAATGATGGGTATGATTTTGATGTGATATCACTTCCCAGTAACCCCATCAAGGATTTCTAGAGCAAATATCCTGATATGAAACCTCGAGGTGGATGGCCTGGATAAATTCCCTACCAACCTTCGTCAGCATTAAATTAGTGAAGCTTGGGTCAGCAAATTGGATCCCCAACTTGATTGGCACTGCCCCAAGCTCTTTGATGTAATCATCTTAAAAGAGTACCCGTGTGCACCTCCATGTCTTAGAACCCATCCCAAGTTCTATGCAGTTCCAAGACGTCACAGATGGGAGGCCAACATACACATTTTGGGTGAGGATCGCATTAATTGGCCAATGATCGAACCATACTTTGGTGTAGAATGGAACGTTCAAGACACTGATCCAAAAACTTCAACAGCATGAGAAAATAATGTACGGTGACATTGAATGCATCCTTTGCCCAATGTGAATTGGACTCCATCCAATGTTTCTAGTAGTGTAACTCCGATGGGATTCATTTTTCTAACTCGATAGGATCCTTGACCTAGATACTTGAGTTTTTTCTTGTGTACTTTGGCATTGTATAATAAGACAAGGTCACCTTCCTTGATGTCTTTGGCTTTAAGATTTCTGTCAAACCATGCCTTTCTTCTGTGTTTTTCTATTTATCATGGCATGGTAGGCGATTAATTTAGTCTCTGTATGCTTCTCCAATTGATAGAGTCTTTCTTTCAAGGATGCATGATCTCCCATGCATTCCTCTATTGCTATGCGTAGGCTTGCTATAACAAATTCTAGTGGGACCACAGCTTCAAGGCTGTACGCCAATTGAAAAGGTGTATTCCCTATACTGACCTTGAGTGTGGTTCGGTATGCCCATAAGGCTACATTTAGTTTCTCTACTCAATCAAAACGCTATGGTTCTACTACCTTGGTGAGGATAATGCATAACATTTTGTTGGTGGATTCAGCCTGTCCATTCCCTTGGGGATAGTAGGGTGTGCTTTTTCTATGGATTACCATAAAGCTAGACAAGAGTTCTTGGATTAGCTCATTGACAAAATGCGTGCCTCTATCCGATACAAGTTCAATGGAGCATCTAAATCGGGTGATCACATTCTCGTATAAGAATCTTGCTGTGCTTCTGGCATCTGCCTTTTTGACTACTTTATTAGCTTCAGTCCATTTGGCAAGGTAATCAGTGGTCATAATGATGTAGCGTGCCTGTGTTCCCTTTGTTGCTACTAGATGGATGGGACCTACATAATCAATCCCCCATTTTTCAAATGGTTTTTGTGTAGCAACTATTGTTAGGGGATTGAAGTCCTTGTGTTGTGGTTTAGTAGTCTATTGGCATACATCACAACCTTTGACATATTCGTAGGCATCTGCCCAAAGTGTTGGCCACCAGGGAGGACTTTTCTTGCTATGGCTTCCCCTTGGAAGTGTCCTCTTGCAATTCATTCATGGACTTCACTCAGGATTGGCATGATCTCATGAGGCATTATACATCTTCTTAAAACTTGGTCCTTGCCCATCTTGTATAGTTGTCTGGCAATGAGTTGATACGGTGTAGCTCTTAAAATTAGTTTTCTAGCATCCACGGCTTTCATTTCAGAGAGTGGTCTTCTTGCCATTAAATACCCAATGATATCTGCACATCAATCTGGAACATCTATCTAAAATAGTGTGGCATCTGGCAAGTCATCCTCTACTCTAGTGGCTTCTTCTCCTGACTTGACACGAGACATGTGATTGGGAATATAGTAATGGCCACCTTTGTGGACCACTATTTTAAAGCTGAATTCTTGAAGCAAGAGGAGCCATCTAGTTATTCTTCCAGTTATACACAGACGGTTCACAAGATAAAGCAATGCTTGATGGTCGGTGTAGAAGACAAAATCATTTGCTAATAAATAGTGCCGAATTTTCTTGACACTATACACCATTGCTACGGCTCCTCTTTCTATGGTGGTGTAGTTGATCTTTGCATCATTGAGTTGTCGACTAGCAAAGTAGAATGGGTAGTCTTGCTTAAGTTCACCAAGTTGACAAAGCACACTCCCAATTGCATATTTTGATCCATCAATATGAACATGAAAATCAATATCCCAATTGGGAGATATAAGGATGGGTGCTGTGATTAGGCACCACTTTAAAAGCTCGAAGGCTTGGTCACACTCTTCTATCCATAAGAATTCCACTAATAATTTGTAAAGTGGGATGGCTATCATAGCATACTACAAGATAAATCTGCTATAATAGCCAACATGTCCCATAAAGACCTGTACACGTTTGGAATTTGTAGGAGGCAATTCCATGATGATTTTGATTTTGTCCATGTCAGTTGCAATTCCATGTTAAGAAAAAATGTGTCCCAAAATAACTTCGTTGGGTGACCATGAACTGGCATTTTGTTGGATTTAGGGAGATGCCTTGCTTAAGTTCACCAAGTTGACAAAGCACACTCCCAATTGCATATTTTGATCCATCAATATGAACATGAAAATCAATATCCCAATTGGGAGATATAAGGATGGGTGCTGTGATTAGGCACCACTTTAAAAGCTCGAAGGCTTGGTCACACTCTTCTATCCATAAGAATTCCACTAATAATTTGTAAAGTGGGATGGCTATCATGGCATACTACAAGATAAATCTGCTATAATAGCCAACATGTCCCATAAAGACCTGTACACGTTTGGAATTTGTAGGAGGCAATTCCATGATGATTTTGATTTTGTCCATGTCAGTTGCAATTCCATGTTAAGAAAAAATGTGTCCCAAAATAACTTCGTTGGGTGACCATGAACTGGCATTTTGTTGGATTTAGGGAGATGCCATACTCCCTGCATTTGATTAATACTACTTCAAGACATTGGAAGTGGTATTTTTTGTTCAAGTGGATGCACAAATCATCCAAGAATACTTGTAAAAACTTATTTAAAAATGACTTGAAAGCTGTGAACATGACTCGCTGGAATGTGGCCGGGGCATTAGAGAGATGCTATACTCCCTGCATTTGATTAATACTACTTCAAGACATTGGAAGTGGTATTTTTTGTTCAAGTGGATGCACAAATCATCCAAGAATACTTGTAAAAACTTATTTAAAAATGACTTGAAAGCTGTGAACATGACTCGTTGGGATGTGGCCGGGGCATTACAAAGGTCGAATGGCATGACTCTATAGGCAAAAATACACATTCTATAGTAAATGTTTTTGATTAGTCTGTAGGAGCAATTTGCAATTGGTTATAGCCACTGAATCCATCCAAGAAGCTATATATCTCGAAACCTGCCACCTTTTCCAACACTGTTTTTGGTAAGGGTAGGGGATAGTGATCCCTAAATGTGGAGACATTCACATTCTTTAAGTTTACACATATTCTAAGCTTCTTGTTGCATTTGGGCATGATGACAATGGTTGAAACCCAATCAGTGTGCTCTATCTGATAGATGAATCTGGCATCTTAGAGTTTTTCCAGTTCATCAAACCATGGTGCCATACTTTGGATTTGTTCCATAAGGTCCACATACCTTAGGGTGGGCACCTTCCCGTATAGGTATCGTGTGTACTACCATGTCTGGTGAAATTTCTTTCATCTCCTTGTATGACTATGCGCCTATAGGCAGTCATGGTATTCCATTAGGAGTGCTTTGAGCTTGGTTTCATATTCCTGTCGAAGCTATTTCCCAATGAAATCCAAATTTCATTCCTCCCCTTCAAGGGTGAGGTTTATTGTTTGAGTTTTTGCCGGTCCCTCATAGATTGGAGTCTCTCCAATGCTATCAGTTTCTTGAACTTTAGATTCTCTCAGTGGTCTTGGCATTGCTATGGGAACACTACCACTTGTGTAATTCTTGAAGTACTCTAGCACTTCTCGAAGATCAGCCTCTGATGGTGTTGAACTAGCCTGACATGTGCTATGGGTATTGGGTGGCATAGTATCATAAACCAATTTGTTAGGCTCTTAGGGACTTTCTTTTTCTGAAGTCTCTTGATCGATCTTCATCCGCACATGTGGCTTATACTTCCAAAACTTTTTACGTTGGGAATTGTGGGGTAACTTTTCCATTGGTAAGGTGTTCCCAAGTAAGGGTTCGTTTGCTGTGCATACTCACTATTATTTAACTTTGGAGGTTCAACTTTGGGAAGCTCAATTGCCATTAGGGCATACAGAATGGCTAAGTCATTGTCAAAGGCTTGATCTTCAATTTGAGCATTCTCAGCCTCAATTTCAAGGTCCCAAGGAAAATTTGAGTCATTATTGGTATGGGTATCTTCTTCAAGTTCATTATTCCACTCGAGGTTAGTCATAAAGAATGCCACCTCTAGATCGATTGGTTCTTCATGTGTGAGTGAAGGATCTACATGCATGACCTTAGCATCTATTGCGAGATGGGGTCTAGTGAATGACAGTTATCGATGGTTGCCAATGTTTGTATCCAATTATTGACATTGCTTTACGTAGCGCCCACTATGGCATGCTGTTGCAGGGGAGCTTATTTGCTTGAGATAGTCATTGAAGAGGTTTCATCCAATGCTCTAGGCACAATTGGTTTTATTGCTCCTATCCCCACATTCACTTTGACTACGGCAGTGTCGTGATTTTGGACTGTTAGTCTATCAGTTTCCAAATCATGGAGGACTGATGCTTCACACAACCAAGGAAGTCCTAGCAAGATTTGATAGGATTTCTTGGGGAGATCCAAGATTGTGAATTGAAGGAAAATGAAAAATCCTGTGACTTTTGTTGACACGCCATGCACGATTCCTAAGGGTTTTGCCGTATGTTGAAATTAGCCTTTTGCATTGGTGGGAGACCCCATTCATCTCATAGAGCTACTTGGATAGCACATTTACACCTGTTCCACCATCCACTATGGCTTGGACTTCATCATATGCCTTGTGGATCAAAGGCACAATGATGTTGCATATGTCATCTCTCTCACCCATCGGCATAGGGATCTCTTCTATGTCTTCGATAGGTGGAGGGGGATTTGTGAGTTCAATCCAGCCTTTGAAACTCTCCCAGAGATTGGGACAATTCCGTAATAGGATTCCAATGGGAATTGACACATGGCAACTTAGAATGCTAGAGAGCATGGCTCCTTCAAGTTGGCATGATGGTACATTATGTTGCAGATTCTATTGTTGGAACAAAGGCTCGAGTAGAGTATCAATACTTTGTGGGGCCAAGTCGGGGATTGGATCTTGTATTTGCTTCTCAGCCTCAAATTGAGCTTATTCCTTTTGTACCCATTGTTGAGCCTGAAATCGAGCCTTCTCCAATTCTTACATTTGGATATGGAGCTTCTTTTATTTGAGGCTCGGGAGCTAATGTGGATGAGCTTGGCTACTCATTGCTTGGCAGAGGTAGAGGCACTTGTGCTTTCTTTTGAAGAAGTTTTGATTGAATTGGAATATTAGGATCCTTGGTGGCCTCCTTTTGCTAGCGTGTAATTACATTCACAGGTTGTGATATTACGCTTGCCAGCCCTAGACTTTGATGGTCCACCCCAATAACGCCGATTGGGATGTCAGGCTTAGCCTCAGTTTATTGTGGGACCTTATTTTTCATGGGACAATCCATACAGGCACATGGTCTATGCCACAATCTCTGAAGAGTGGTTGGAAAGCAGCGGGGCTACCATGATGAGGAGACTCTGCGATCCGGTGATTTTCTCCACAACCATAGCAATTGATTGGTGGTCGATATGTGTTGGGTCGAACTTGATTCGCATAGACTGGTATTAAACCTTTTGCACCTTCCACATAGTGTATTGGGTACTCAACTTCATACTAGAATGGTGAATCCATTTCCTCGGCTTGAAGTTGTTGTATTGGAATTGTCAGAGGAGCTGGATTTGGACGCTCTTGGATATGGTCATGGATTTGGATTCCTGAGTAATTGCGGGACTTGTGTCCGAACGGGAACAAGATTCAGCCTCGGAGCTTGGGGCACTTGTGCAAGTGCCAGTTTCCTGTACACTGGTATGGGTACGGGTTTCTTGCCATCCACCAAAGCCTTGAATATTTGAATCGCATAAGATATATCAAGATTCCTATTATTGGTAAAAATAGTTGTTGACTCCACATCTTTCATAGCATAGGACTTTTGTCCCCATATATATGGGATATATATCCGCATCATCTTCTATGATTGTCTCATTAAGACACAGATTGAGATTCTTTATTAACATGAGCTCATCTTGATCTTCCTCAACCTCTTGATCTGACTCTTCTTCCCTTATATTTTCTCTGTCCTCCTCATTCTCTTATACCTGAAATTTTTGAGCGGAGGAACGTTGTCTTTATTTCAAAGTAGCCTTTGGAATTGTGTCCTCTTTATCTTTTACCTATACTGTCTGAACGTAAGAACGTTGTCTTTTTGTGAAAGTAGCCTTTAGAACTGTGGCCCTTATAGTATTAATCTTTTCTATTTTGCGTCTTTCTTTTCCTTTGATAGGTTGCACTAACATGGCTATGGCTCATCCTTCCTCTCCTTCTATCTTTTGTATTTCTTTAGTATGCAATGGTTGTGTTGCTTCTTCATTTTGCTATTCAAATGCAACATATGCTTTTGTCTCCATCTCAAAGAGTTTGTGTGCACACCCTTGATGTGGGGCTCCTTGTCTAGGCTGCTTCTGAGCCAAACTAGGAGCTCTCTCATCCTACTTGTGTCCTCTATGTTTCTAAACCAAACTAGCATCCATCTGATCCTTCTCGTGCCCTCTCTATTTTTGAACCAAACTAGCATCCCTCTCATCTTGCTTGTGCCCTCCCTACTCTTGACTGAATTCGTGGTCTATCTTCAGTGATGATGTCTTGAAGTACTCAACCATAATCTTTTGACGCAATCTACTTGCCTCTGCACTCGAAAATATACTCCATTCATCCATGAGAGCCTGTAATGGAGTTTGGAATTCTATAAAGTTTGATGGTGGAGGAGGTGGCATTGCGAACCTATTTAGACCTCTTGATATAAGATAAAATGCCTCAATATCAGGTTGTGAACACTTCACAAAAATATGTAAGTATGGGCTCTTTGGTTCCATCGTAATTCCCACAACCATGCTAGAAGTTATATCTTTATTAGAGAATCTTGCATTCCATGGCTCCTCATTTTATTCCATATCTTTTCTCGACATCATAAGATGTAGCTCAGTTTTCCTTTGAATGAGAAACCAAACTTTTCTTTCCACACTTCCCTTCAAAGTTATCAGGGGCATAGTCTTTCCCATTGAAATGTAAGGTGGTGCTAGAGACAAAAGCTCTAATCTCTTGAGAGTGCTCCATAATAATTGAAAACCCTACATGAAAAATAATTCACAAGACTTTAGATACAATGCTTCAATAAAATAGCCAATAAGGCTTTAAAGTACAAACAATATGCCCATCATACTGTAATGTGCCCAAGCTGAAAGACAATGAATTTTGCCCCTCATACTGTAATGTGCCCAAGCTGAAAGACAATGCATTTTGCCCATCATACTGTAAGATGCCCAAGCTATAATGTGTCCATTGATACAATTATGTGTGTGTCCATTTAACAAAATCTTCGAATGGATGATCAAAAATAGCCTCAAAGGCTTTACAAGGCTCAATATATATATATATATATATATATAAATTAAAAAATAATAGCCAATACGGCTTTATAATGATGAGATGAAAAAAAATAAAACTATAATGTGTCTATGATTAACAATTACATTGTGCCCATTGAAACTCTACTAAAACTCTGACTTCTGTCCTTTGAAACTTTGCTCATAGGGTTGTGTTATGAGTGTGAAACCGCATGTGAACATAGGACTGCTGATAAGGAACTAGTTGGAAATTTTTTAGCATGGCTTTGATTGGTTTTGGAGTTCTCTCCTCTATGGATAAACTAATCTATGCTAATCTAAGCTATACCAACCGTCGAATTGAAGAAAAAGCAAGAAATAATTTATTTTTCATATTCATTTTAATAAGTTACCTGCAAGACAAGAGTTATAGATAAATTTTGATTCTTTTCATATATAATTGAAGTATATTTAATTTAGCAATACATTTTAAAACTAAATTAAATATACTTTAAATATACATTTACACTAAAATAAATTAAAAATTAAAAATATAAATACATTGTTTAAGATATTTGAATTCAACTTCAAAAATACAAAATAATTATATATTAAATTCATTAATTTTGATTTAAATTAAAAAATATATACAAACTAATGAAATAAAGATTATGTAAACACATAAATTATAAACTAAGATAAAATAATTAAAAATAAAATTATAAACTAACATATAATAATTAAATTATAAAAATAAATTAATAATAAGCAAGAAATAATGTAAGGAGTAAAGCTCGATGGTGAAATGGTAGACATCAAAAAATCCTTCATTTTTTTTCTCTCTTATATATATACATATATATATACATACATACATACATACATACATACATCTATATACATACATATATACATACATACATACATATATATACATACATACATATATATATATATATATATATACATACATACATACATACATACATACATACATACATACATATAACAAAATATGAAGAGGGGAGAGGAGAAGAGTGGAGATGAGGAGAGAGGGTACAGCTAGAGAGCACACCACAAATGACTAACTGTACACTAGATTTAGTTGAAAAAATAGAATATATACAAACCCTTTTAGGGTTAGGGTTAGGGGATCTAACCCTTTTCTTTATAGCACTCTATAAGGTTAGTGCTATGCACATATGATCACGTGATGTTGCTATGCACACATGATCACATGATGTTGAGCGTGAACTCTCAACACCTTCCCTCAAGATCAACATCATGAAGTAGGCCTTCCCTCAAGATGATGATTCTGGGGAATTGAAGAAGGACTGATCATTACATTCCATCACACCCCTTTAACGGGAATGTCCTTCCTCTGTGTCAAACCAAGAGCTAATCGGTGTTTCTCGAGTAGCTCTTTATCGAGTGGTTTGGTAAAGATGTCTGCAACATTTTCTTTACTATCACAATGCTGCAGTTTGATGTCACCAAGTAACACTCTTTCTCTAACGAAGTGCTCTCTGACATCAATGTGCTTTGTCCTGGAATAATATACTGGATTTTTTGCCAATGCTTGAGTTGATTGCTTATCATAGTATATTGTTGTTGGCTTTGACTCTCATCAAAGTAATCTGTTTTTGACAATAGTCTTCTGAGCCATATAGCTTCACATGCACCTGTAGTGAGCACTCTATATTATGCTTCATCAGTCGAAGACAAAGAACTAGTTGGCTGTTTTTTTGACAACCATGATATAGCACATTGACCAAGGAAAAATGCATATCCCTGTGTCAATCTCCTGGTCTCATGATCTCTGGCATAGTCACTATCATAGTATCCATGCAACCGTGGATGACTTCCTTTGTATTCTATCCCAAATTGTCTTGTACCTCTGATGTATCTCAAGATTCTTTTGGCTGCATTCTAGTGAGACTGTTTTGGATTTGCCATAAATTGTGCTAGTGAGCTTACTGCATGACAAATATCTAGCCGTGTGATTGTCAGATATATAAGAGATCCGATGAGCTGCCTATAGTATCTGTCATTGACTGTAGGCTTTTCTGAATCTTTAGTAAGTTTTAAACCCTGTTCCATGGGAGTGGTTGCAATCTTGCAATCTGCCATATGAAACTTCTTTAGGAGACTGTCAACATACTTGAGTTGACTCATGAATGTGCTATCTGAATCTCTCCAAAACTCAATTCCAAGACAATAGTACATAAGTCAAAGATCTTTCATGTCGAACTCTGCAGATAAGTCTTGTTTCAGTTTTCTGATGAAGCTATCCTTGCTTCCTGTCACAATCAGATCATCTACGTACAAAAGTGCAATAGTAATGTCTTCCCCTTGAACTTTGTAGTAGAGAGTATGATCTGCATTGGACTTCATGTATTTCAGATCAGCAACATACTTGTCGATTCCACTGTACCAACTTCTGGGTGCTTGCTTTAAGCCATAAAGACTTTTCTTGAGATGGCAAACCTTATTCTCCTTTCGTGGTTCAACATAACTTGCTGGGTGTTGCATGTAGACTTCCTCATCTAGATTTTTTTTTTGGCCAAAAAAACAGTGCTAATTATATTACTTCGAGAACAAGATACAAGAGGTCAGCTTATAGCTGACGGGCTGCGTTCACAAATCGGACACAGCCCTAAAAGGTAGCATAATAAATCATACTCTCACGGAGGGATATGACGAGTGTGAATGAACAGCCATCGGGGTGGTGAGTAGTGCCACCGAAGGCCCTGCGTAGTCTGCTCGAAGAAGAGGTCCTGTGTGTCCCAAGCCCGGAGGAAGCGTCTCCGCTTCTCCTGACCGGCCCGGGAGTCTCCCTGAATCTGGTCCCACTGGCCTTTGAGGGTATGAATAATCTCACTCCAAATCTCCACCATGATCTGGGCAGTCGATAAGGAGGTGCCACCGAGGATCTGCGCGCAGCGTGAGGTCCAAATGTGCCACCCTGTAATGCTACTGATAATCTCCCAGACTGGCTGTCTCTCCCGAACTCCTGTATCAGCCTCTACTAGGTGCTGCGGGATACCCTCGAGCGGCCCCCACGTCCCCTGTGTGATAAGGAAAGTGGGGTCCTGCTGGCATGCCTCGAATAAGTGATGAAGACCAGGTGCGGTGCTGCACCAACAGAACGCGCCCCAAGTGATCAATCCTAGCTCTGGTGCTGCGCGAGTAAGAAGCCCGAAAGTCCACCTCCACACTTCCTGGGCGCGAGTGCAGCTCCACAGGCAGTGTTTTGGTAACTCCTCATCCGCATGGCAAATCTGGCAGCATCCGTCCTGGCCTATCTGCCTCAACCAGCTCCCCACTGGAAGACCTTTGTGGGCAAGAAGCCACAGGAAGTATGAGATCTTCCGCGGCCGCCAGCTCTCCCACAAGGCCTTCCAGAATGCCTGCAAAAAGAACCTGGAAATACCCTGTGCGTACTAGCTGGGTCGCTGGGTGGGGGGACGACTCTGCATCCTCCCGAGAACTCACCTGCCCAGAGTCGTGCTGTAGGCGAAGAAGGAAGTCGGCCCCTGTCCTGTCACAATCTCTGGCCACCACCACTCTCCTGGGTCCCAATCAAGCTCTGACAAGGCCCGCCCCTCCCAGAGCCAAAGACGCCAAAGCTGCAACTGGTCCTGGTCGATGCTAGGGTCGGTACGCCAGACCTTCCCCAAAAGGCCTACGACCCGAACCCTTTGCCACGGGAGTAGGGGGTCGATGAGCGCATCCTCTCTCCTGAGTCGTCCATCCCCATAAACCGCGAAGAAGGAGATAGAGGAGTCGTCCATACGTCCTGCGATCACCAGTGGGATGCCACGGGGGGTGAACTGTCCCAGCCAGCGGGTGTCACCAGGCATGAGGACCTGAGGCTCAGGTGGAACCAACCAAACAGCTGGGATCGCACCGTTGATCTCCGTGCGTCTCGCCTGGACTCCACGTGCACCTCCAGCTGCGTCTGCAAGATCAGCCATCTCCAGATGTCTGTACGTATCCCTCCAAACTCGAAGGGACCGGGCTGGCCCCCTCATCCAGCCATCCCACCTGATATATATATCTATGTGTGTGTGTGTGTGTGTGTATGTATGTATGTAGTTGAGAGTTCATGCTCAACATCATGTGATCATGTGTGCATAGCACCATCACGTGATCATATGTACATAGCACTAACCTTATAGAGTGCTATCAAGGAAAGGGTTAGATCCCTAACCCTAACCCTCAAAGGGTTTGTATATATTATATATTTTTGACTAAATCTAGTGTACATTTAGTCATTTGTGGTGTGCTCTCTAGCTATGCCCTCTCTCCTCATCTCCACTCTTCTCCTCTCCCCTCTTCATATTTTGTCATGGTATCAATCTTCCACTGAGGCGCCATCCTTCTTGTGAGAGTGATTGAGAGATCGTGAGATTAAGAGTTCTCTTGAGTGATTGTGAGATCCTTTCCTTCACTTCCGTTGAGAGAAATTTCCATCCATTGAGAGGAAATTTCCATCCATTATTCTTTCGTTGAGTTCTTGAGAGATTTCATTCTTGAGAGATTTCATTCTTGAGAAAGAGAGTATTTCTTGTTTACGAGAGAGAGACTTTACTTTGAGAGAGTCTTTGAGAGAGAGATAGAGAGTCTCTTTGCAAGTCCTATCCTTTACTTCGACCTATCCAAGTGACAAACCTTCCAAGCTACTAGTTAGCGACTAGCAGATGAGTGACCATCCTACGACCTCTAGCATCTGCAACTCCTACTCCAAGCAATATATAGTCAGCCGACTCAACCTTCTATTGTAGGCTCCTTCAACCGCTTTGTAGTGCCATTTACACAACAAGGTAGTGCTACGACCTGCACGGAGACCTTAAATGGATCCATCGACCTCAAGCTCCTGACCGTCGACCTCAAGCTCCTGCAATGGCTGTAGCATGTCCAACCAACGGATAGCAAATGATAGCATGGGCTGCTATGTGCCTAGCCTCGCCTCAACACCAAGCTACCATCAATGGCCTCACTTCTACGATGCCAAATGATGCCTGCATCCAAGCGACTCTAGCCTTGCTTCTCCATAGCCAAACAACGGCAAGCCAACTTGTAGCTGCCACTAGTGCTCTAGCTCATAGCCAACGCTCCCGCTCATAGCCTCATCTAGAAGCTTAAGGTCCAGTTGCTTAGCACCCTATATGCCACCGGGACTCCAGCCCATTGCCAAAGGAGCAACTTAGTGCCTTCAGAACCTTCTACATAGTAGCGCAACAGCACGGGCATTGACGGGACGATGGACTATCTCGTTTGCAATGATGCACCTACAACAACTCGTCAACCTTCATCCCACATCCACAAGTCTATTGACGGAATCTAATAGATTCCGTCAAGCTCTTTGATTCCATCTGCATTACTCATCCAAGGTTTGGCCACCCAAGCTCACCACACAAAGGTTTGGTAACATTTGTGACACGTGGCACCTTATCTCCAAGTGCCACATCATCTTATCTACCATAGTGGTAGCCACATCATCATTGCCACATCACCTTGCCAGCTCAACTACCACATCATCAATACCACATAGGCAAGACACATCATCTTGCCACTTTTTCAACCACATCATCATTGCCATGTCACCTTGCTGACATCATCATCTATGCCACCTCAGCAGTGCCACCTCAATTGTTCAATCAGCACTGACCTCTGCAGGCACACAGAGTGGTTCACAGTCACTGCATGTGACCACTTCTACCACCTCAGCACAGGCTCCACTGGCACACCTCTTACTAGGCACAGTGCCACATCATCACTGCATGTGACTCACAGTGACATCATCATGCACATTTGCACTCCTTTTATCCCTCCACCTAGATCAAGTCTTATCTCTTGATCTAGGAAGAATTTAAGGGTGCTCCGAAAAGGAAAGTCGCTCCTTTCTTCGTGCTCTACGTGCTCATCACATCATGCACACAGTTCGGTGCAAGTTACACTCACATTTGAGCCTCGCCGACAAAACCACTTCCTTCATGCACATTTGCCTCTACATCGACGCATCTGACCCAACACTTAAAAATAACAAAAGAAAATGAATTATTTCCTGTTCTTTCATCGATCGACGGTTGGTTTAGATCTAGATCAGAGTAAACTAGATCACCATAGAGGGGATGCTTTGAATTTCCCCAAGTTACCAATCTAAGCCATGCCCAAAATTCTTGACTAGTACCTACTCGAATTCAGTCCATACACTCACATACGGTTTCACATCATTACATTACTTGAAACCTTACACTCAACATGTTGTTCAGTGAGCAGACTTCAGAGTTCAGAGGCATTGCAGATTGTTTTAATGGGTAGATAGCATTTGATTTCACACACACATGCCACCATTGTAAAGCCTATTCAGCTATCTCATGGCATCATGCACATCATTTCAGCCTTGTAAAGCCTCTTGGCTATTCCCGACATCATAGCCACAAGCCTTGTAATACAGATCAGATTTTTATATATTGTAGTTCTATCTTCACCGATGGTTCAGAGATTTCACTTGACATAGTCAGTGTATTTGTAGTTGATCATATAGAGATTTTCATGACACTTTTGAGTACATTTCTTACACCATGTCGACTAGCAACCTCAATCTATAGGCATCTACTAAGTTAGACAACTCCAATTATGGTACATGGAAATACTGAATGGAGACCATTCTTGTACTTCAAGACAAATGGGAGTATGTCGATGGGTCTACAGCTAGACCATTGGCCGATCCAGCCACAAGTAGCTCTACTCCATCTATTGTCATAGCACCAGCAATGGGATCTACATTGGGATCTATAGCTACACAAATAGTTTCCGCACCAGTAGCAGATCCTGCCATTGCCCATCTCGTGCACGAGGTATTCTTGATTTGATACATATAGATGTATGGGGTTATGGCCAAACCCACAGCATCAATGGTTCACTTTACTTCTTGACTTTCATTGATGACTATAGTAGATATTGTTGGGTCTACTTTCTGAAAGAGAAATCTGAAGTGTTTTCTAGATTTCAAGAATTCAAAGCCATGGTAGAAAACTAGACAGGCAGAAAGATCAAGGTCATGAGATTAGATAGAGGTGAATACATGTCTTTAGCATTCATGAACTTTTGTAGAAGTCACGGCATACGAAGACAATTCACATGTGCAGATACTCCTCAGTAGAATGCAAGAGCTGAAAGGAAGAATGGGACTTTAGTAGATAGTGCTAGAGCAATGCTTAGTGAAAAGCATCTTCCAAATCAATATTGGGTAGAAGCAATAGCTACAGCAAACTACTTGCTTAATCGGCTTCCTACCGAATTGATATAGGGTATGACTCCTTATGAAGCATTCACTGGACAAAAGCCACACATTGGGCATCTCTGCATATTTGGTTGCATAGCATATGCCCACATACATGATGATCATCATAGAAAATTGGATGCGAAGTCATGCAAATGCATCATGGTTGGCTACAGTGAAGAAAGCAAAGCATATTAATTGTAAGATCCCATCAACCGCAAAGTCATTATCTCCAAAGATGTAATCTTTGATGAGGAATCAGAATGGAAAAACTCACCTACACAAGAGATGGAAGAATCGACTTCACAGTCATCTACAAAACAGGTTGATGAAGAAGAGTAAGAATTGCTAGCAACACCCCAAGCTGAGCCACAACAGCTCAGACGGTCTACTAGGGAAAGCAGACCTCCAGCCAGATTGACATATGCTCAAAAAGGCAAAGCAATTCAGGTGGAAACCACCAACTATGCTCTTATGACTACCATCATGGCTATAGAAGAGCCAGTGTACTTTGAAGACACAGTAGACAAGCCAGAATGGCAAACTGCTATGAATGAAGAAAAGGATGCTTTGTATAAGAATAATACTTGGGAATTATGTGACCTTCCACCAAGAAAGAAGGCCATAGCAAACAAATGGGTATACAAAGTAAAGTACAATCCAGATGGAAGTATTTAGAGATACAAAGCCAGACTAGTTGCAAAAGGATTTGCACAACAATATGGTCAGGACTATGATGAGACTTATGCTCCAATAGCAAAGATGGATTCCATATGGTTCTTGATATCACTAGCAACACTCAGCAGATGGAATGTGTACCAGCTCAATGTCAAGAATGCATTTCTCAATGGTTATCTAGATGAGGAAATACTGCTCCCAAACCATTGCTCCTGCGAGCTTCCCTCCTCCCACCGCTAGCTCTACCTCCCCTCCCTAGCTCCCCCCCTCGTCGCGACCACCCCTGCCCCCTGCCTCTCCGCCCTCGCCCCCCGCCTGCCCTCCCCCTCACCCGCCGCCTCTCCATCGCCGCCCCTCGCCTCTCCATCTCGCCTCTCCTTCGCCTCTCCACCTCGCCTCTCCATCGCCGCCCCTCGCCTCCACTCCCCCCCCCTTCCCTCGTCTCACCCCACCCCCCCCTCGCTTCCGCGCCCCCCGCACCCTTCACCCCGCCCCCCGCCCCGACCCCCCCGCCCCCTCACTTCACCTCGCCCGCCCTTCCGCTTCACTCCTCCACCCCGCCTCCACCCTCCGCCTCCGCAACCAGCCTCCGCAACCGTCCTCTCCACACCCAGGCTCCACCCTCCCGCTTCGCCCCCCCTTTTTGGGTGGCAGCCTATTCCTCATCGGAAGCTTGCAGTTAGTCTTGGCGGTATGGCGGCCCCTTGCCCGGATCCGGAGGCCCAATCGGACCCTCCCTCTCCAGATGCCTACCGCGTTATCCTGACAGAGCAACAATCATCTCGTGTTCAAGAGGTTGCCATTGACTTTGCCCGTACCTCTGTTTACGGTAGAGTCATTGGACACTCTCCCTCCAGATCAGCCATTAGGGACTGGCTCCAGTCCACTCTCCTGCTAGAGGATGGCCATATTGAGGAGGTGGCCCTTATGGGAAGGGGCATCTTCTGGCTCAAACTCTCCAATGAGAAAGCTGCGAGCAACCTGATTGCCGGTTCCCCCACATCGGTGGATGGAAAGATTATCATGATAGTCCCGTGGTACCGTGGATTCAGCGCAACAGATTTCGATGTTCGGTTCCGTATACCTCGCCACCCAGTGACACTAGTTTTTCCAGGTCTTGCGGCTGAGCTGCGGCCGATTGTCAGGGACTTGGGCTCCCACTTTGGCTGGGTTATGCACGACACTTTCGCCGATGCGGTGACCACGGCAGGAGCCCCCCGAGTCCGTGTGGCTGTGGTAGATCCTGCGACTCTCCCTGCAGTGATCGAGATTGTGACAGATGCCGGCAGCATCACCCAGAGCATGATAGTCACTGGACAGCCAGATCAGTGCCTGAGGTGCCACGGCTTTGGGCACTTGGCGGCTTCTTGTCCACGTTTCGCCAGCTCATCTCGACCCCCCCCGCCCCCACCCCCTCTGCCCCCGCCCCCCCCCCGGACAGCCACGTCAGGAGGAGCCGAGGCAGTCGGAGCCCGGTCCAGAGTTAGTGGGTGGTTGGACCGAGGTTAGAAGGAAAAGAGGAAAGAACAAGAAGATTTCGGATAAAGGCAAGGAGGCAGAGGTTACCCTTCCTGCAGCAGCACCCCAGAGACCTGACAGGCAGCCGCCCCAGGGACCTGGGAGAGCTTCTTCTTCGACGGCAGCCCGCCCTTCACAGCCTCAGATCCCCCTCTCTCCTGCTCCCCCGCCCCTTTCCACTCAGTCCCAGCCCCTTCCCTAGTTTCCCCCCCCTTCGCCCGACCTGCAGCTTCAGCCCCCGCCTCTTCTTCTTCAGTCTCCTCCTCCTCCCTCTCAGCCCCAGTTCCAGATGCATCCCCATCCCTCCCCTCCCCCCGTCCCCCTCGACTCTCCTACAGAGTTAGCTGCACCGTCGGCTTCCCAACCGAGGACAGCCCCCGCTCCGTCTCCTCCACCTTCTCCGCCAGTCGCCTCCGTGGAGTCCGAGTCGCCTCAGCCTCCTCCCCCTCCCCCCCCGCTGGCAGGACACCCGGAGTCTACACCACCACTGGAGCAGGCTTCCCTGGCCGCTAGCCCCTCAGTGGCAGACTCTGATGGGTCTCAGCTTCAGGAGAGAGAGCTTCCTCGAGACTTTTACAGATCTGGCCCCTCGGACTACTTGGATGTGGCCGACCTTGGGACCTTCCCGGCTTGTCTCAACATCAGTATCTTCCTGCTCTGCAAAGGGGCAGATGGGAAGATTGTTGCCTTGGCTCCTAGGGATGGCCCTAGCTTCACCTTCACATTCCTCAGCGATGGCACCGAGACTTGGACAGACGACTCGGTTTGGGAGGCTCTCAGAGCAGACACACGCCCAGGTTTGCTCCTGGATAGGCCCGTCCGATGGGCAGCTTCTCGAGACTCAGTGGTCCGAGGGCAATGTGTGCCTGCGGTGGCATTGCGCCGCCAAACGCTTCCGACTGATTGTGATCCTCAGACCTCCCCTGTCATGGCCTCTCCCCCAGGATGTCAGAGCTTGGTCCCATCAGAAACTCCGAACCTTCTATGGGATGACCACTTCAGAGATCTCGAGCTGGCTCGAGAAAGCATTTTTTCATGGCACCAAAGGCCTCTCGCCTTTGCTGAAGGTGTTGAAGAACGGGCAGGACGACCCCGTCTCCCCCTCCAAACCTTCTCATAAGCGGCAACGCCTCCATTCCGACATGTCTGATTCTTCATCGACTTCGATCGCGAGCAGACAGTTGTTTGCAGCCCCCCATCCCTCTCCATGAGCCTACACCTCGTATCCTGGAATGTGAACGGGCTTCACTCTTCTGGCACCCGTGGTCCCAGGAAGCTCATTTTGCGACAGGAACTTCAGCCTGCAGTGATTGGTCGTTTGGATGTACTTCTGCTCCAGGAGCACAAGCTTTCTGCGGATCATTCCCGTAGCTGCGGGAAGGTTCTCCCTGGACGTTCCTACACTTACTGGGAGCCCTCGATCGGCGCACAGGGGAGGAGTGGAGGTGTCTGCACCTCCGTGTGTGAGCAGTTAGCCCAGGGAGTTTTCGGTCATGGCACATTGATCCCAGGCCGAGCCCTTTGGGTAGGCCTGGATTTGGAGGGATCCAAAATTGGAATCCTCAACATTTATGCTCCCACAGACCGATGCAGAGCCACCTTCTGGAGGACACTTACAGGATTCTTCCAGACATGGATTCCTGGATTGTTGGAGGTGACTTCAACAATCTGGAGACCTTGGAGGACCAGCAGGGCAGAGGTCCAGAGTTCACAGGTATGGCGCAGGCAGAGCAGTCAGCTTGGGACTCTTTCATCTTCGCGACAGGAGGGAGGGACAGTTGGAGAGACCCGTCCTTCCGGCGTTGGCACGGGAGCCTGGACTTCTCTTGGGGCTTCCGCAGGGAAGGAGGCAGACTCCTGGAGAGGCTTGATAGATTTTATGTCAGTGATTGGGCCATCAGCAGAGGCGGTCAGGCGGGTATAGTTCCAGGGATGACACTTTCCGACCATGCGCCTGTGCTCCTTTCATTAGATTCGGCAGCCCAGACCCTTCCCCCCCGGTCATGCAGGATTCCCGACTCCATTTTCTCGAGGGTGGACGTGCGCAGCAGTATTTGCAGTCTTTGGGACAGAGACTGGGGGAAGTGCGTGGATCTGGTGGACTCAGTTGCGCAGGCTCTGCAGGAGTCCAGCCAGATCTGCCAGCTAGCAGCCCTACAGGTTCGGCAGGATTGGTGGGGCAAAGAGAGAGCTCTTCGAAGGGACCTCGCCTCCATTCAGCGACTCCAGCAGGCTTCCCCGGGCTCGGAGGAGCTTCGGATCCAGGCCCTTCGAGCCAGAGCCCTCCTGGAGGAGACACTCCAGCGTCGCTCAAAGTTTTCCTATCACGCCTCTCTCTCCTTCTGGGCCCGGAAGGGTGACCGGATGTGCAGGGAGTTCTTCAGGACGCATGGCCAGAGAGCTGCAGGTGATCAGCTTCGGAGTCTCAGGACAGCGGATGGTCACATCGTTACGGATCCGGGGGAGGTCCTGGGGTTGGCCACTGACTTCTACAGGACCCTCTTCTAGCAGGAGCCGCTTGCCCCTCGTGCTAGTCGTGCCCGTGAGGAGGTGTGGAGGCACATTCCATCCCTGGTCCAGCCTAGCATGCAGGCGACGTTGTTGGCACCGTTCACCTTGGATGAGATGTTGGAGGCCTTGATGGCTATCGACGGACAGAAATGCCCAGGTGAGGATGGGCTATCCCGAGCATTCTTCATCTCCTTTTGGGACCAGATCCATCAGCCCCTCCTTGCAGCTCTGCAGGGAATTTTCAGTAGCGGTCAGATGCCAGAGAGCCTTTCCTCGGGACTGATTTGCCTCATCTCGAAGGGAGGAGATAGACAGGAGATCCGCCAGTGGCGTCCGATCACTCTCCTTACCACTGCCTACAAAATCCTCGCCAAGATGATCAGTACCAGAGTTCGGCCTCTACTCCCAGACCTCATCCATGACACTCAGACAGGCTTTGTCCAGGATTTCGCACTATCCTGGATAATGTCTTCACCTTTTCAGAGGCGGCGGAGTGGGCTCAGCACAGCGGATGACACCTTGCCATTCTTACATACATACACACACACATATATATATACATACACAGACACACACACACACACACATATATATATACATACACACACACACACACACACACACACACACACACATATATACACACACACACACACACACACACACACACACACACACACACACACACACATATATATACATACACACACACACACACACACACACACACACACATATATACATACACACACACACACACATATATACATACACACACACACACACACACACACACACACACATATATATTTGGATTTTAGAACAAAATATGCATTTTGGAAGGAGTAAGCTATTTCTCATCCAAATGAATACATGTGCATTATTATAGATGGAATGGATTAGAACACAACAACATTACCTCGATTCATTAATACTCCACCTAAGCTATAAGGAAAATACTTTTGAAGACACATCTATGTGGAGTGTTAGAGATAGCTATGCATGGATTTAAGTTTTTTGCAGACATATGGATTGATTCCTTGCATCTACATGATAGCAATCACGTTGTAACGTCAATTATGAAGGCAATTCATTGTGTACATGTAGAAAAGGTTCACCTACTAGCAAATTTGAGAATACAGGTAGACAATTGTGGACGAGAGAATAAGAATGTACTCTTTTTTGCATTTTGCTCAATGCTAATCGCTCATCGAATCTTCAATGAGATTGAAGTTGGGATTTTGTTGGTTGGAACACACATGAGGATATCGAGCAATGTACATGCAGAAAAAGGTCATCTACCAGTAAATTTGAGAATACAGGTAGACAATTGCAGATGAGAGAATAAGAATGTACTCTTTTTTGCATTTTTCTCAATGCTAAACAATCATCGAATCTTCAATGAGATTGAATTCGGGTTTTTGTTGGTTGAACACACACATGAAGATATCGATCAGGTTTTTAGCACAGTCTCAAGAGAGCTAAAACACAAGGACATGGAGACGATGGATGACTTGATAAGAAAATATGGGAGGCAAGTTGGTGGCCACAAGGAAGCTACAGTATGCTCCATGGTTGAAAGGATGTATGGTTAGAAGAGCTTTATTCTACCTTTCATACAAAAAGGTGGTGATGCCGTAATTGGTCATAGTGCTTCACACTACTTTCACTTTTTCTTAAAGGATAAAAAACAAGTGATGCAGTGGCAACACTATTCTCATGATACAACATGGGAACCCAAAGAACCTCACTGTCTCTCAACTTCAATGCCGAGAAAAGAAATGCATCCAGTATGGGCTCCTATAAAAGAATTCAGCAAGAAATCTAAAGGTGAAATAGAAGGCTTACCCCAATCATTAGGAGTCTCTTCTCCCCTATGGTCTAGAGTCCCTTCTCCCCTGCGATCATCAAGAGTCCCTTCTCCCCTATGGTGGTCTAGAGTCCCTTCTCCCCTGCGGTCAGGAGGCCCTTATGCCTCGCAGAGTCGCCAAAGTACTCTCGTGTAGTCGGGAGTCCCTTCTCCAGAGGCGAGTGCCCATCGTACTAGCTCATCACGACAAAGTAGCATGCGTAGTAGCAGGGAGAGCTCTGGGGGATGCATGGCACAATGCTTTGGAGATAATGGTGGGGGAGGGGAGGATTCAAATGATGCATGCATGCCAAAGGGTGATGATACGATCTTCTATGACATCACTATGATAGGAGGCATCTTGATGGATGCACGGGGGAAGGACTTCATGGCTTGCTTTGTAGTTACTGATAACTATAGAGATTTCTTTATTCCATTCAAAGAGCTGAAAAAAAGTTTGGCTGATGATACCATCAATGCTATACGCTCTAGGTATCCCAATCCCTCCAATGTTGAGTTCATAGAGAAATGGGCAAAGCCAAAGATTACCATTATACTTGCCAATAAAAGATCTTTGCTTAAGAGGTAGGCACTAGCCGAGATTGCCAGGAGAGAGGGAGGTCAACCACCAAGGGGCCAACCCCACACCGCTCATAAGCACGAGTGGAAGAAAGCGATGAAGGTAGCGAAGGCAGTAGTCTACAGCACATGGAGGCACGAAGGATCCAAATGGAGCAATATGGAAAGGTGCATTTTGGAGTAGGGGGTGTTGCACCATGGGAGGCCCAATTTGTGAGTATCGATCTCAAATTATATTGTGTTTACATGGTTTATTAGGAGGTTGTTTCTTTGTACTAAGCCCTCCGCAAATTGTGTCATCTTGCAGCTTGATATCATGGGCAGATACCCTACTCCTGCCCAGACAGCCTATCATCATGGACATCGCAGATGACATACATGGAGGCACTTCTATGATGAGGGGTTGATTACTGAGGAGTAGTATATCTGGGCTATTGGAGCGCTCCTAGGTATTTTAAAGTACTTAAGTAATGTCAATGTTGTAAATAAAGATTTGATTTTTCATACATTGATACATGTTGTCCCTCGTTTACAAGCCCTTGGGGATATTCAAGAGGAAGAAGAAAAGGATACTGAGGAGGAAGAAGGCAATGAAGAAGGGAGTAAGGATGCGGATGACTTAGATTAATCATAGAAGTAGTGCTAGAATTAGTGCTAGCTACTCTTTTTTGTACTGGAAGCCATTGGCTTGGCTTCGTGTCTCTCTTGTATATACACTCCTCTTATTTTTTGTACTTGAAGCCATAGGTGGCTTGGCTTCATGCTCTATGTATATACAAGCACTTTTTGGGCTATGATTTAATATACACTCTTATTTTTTTGGCATTCAATTTCCTTGTGTAATGTTCTATCAATGAATGCCTTGTGAACTAAATGTTTTGTAGTTGTAATGTTTTATTTGGAATTGTGATCATTGGCTATAGACATGTATGGAATGGTGCAAATTAAAATGTAGTTGGCTGTAAGAATTGAATTGCATAGTGTAGAAATGGGATTCCTGTAACCACACAACATTCTGTTCAACCACATAGAATTTAAAAAAAATTCTGTAGAGCGTCTATAAGCGCATCTATTAGTGCATACTTTTGTTTTTTTTTTAAATTTCTATAGAGCGTCTAATAGCACGTCTATAGGTGTGTCTATAGGCGCAAGTGTCTATCATATAAACTCGCCTATAGAAGATGCGGGTCTATAGACACGCTAATAGATACGCAAATAGACGCGCCCGTAACTTTTTTTAAGAAATCAAGAAACGTGTTTGTACACGCATCTATGGATGCATTGTGTTGTTGTGAGTGTCAAATCCACGTGGTCATTATAAGGACTTTGTAGCTTTATAAAAGAACCACATAGATAGTTCCATGTCAAAGTAGGATAGTTTCCGATGTAGTTGTATGCAAGGTTTATCTTGAGGCATCCAATAAATTATACTAGCACCTATCCTAGTAGTGGAGTTCGTAGTTAGAAAAGACAAAAGCCTTAGAGAGATATCATATATGCCCTCTTTCCTTCTTGTAATAAATAGCTAGCCTAAAAAGTTTAATGCTATGTGCATATAAATGGACCTACATGGTCCATAAAAGGAGGTAGATGGTCCTTTTTAAGGACCTATATGGATCTATATGGTCTTAGATAGACTCATACAACCTAGTCAATTCAATGTGGTCATTACAAAGACCTTGTAGCTTTTTAAAATATCCATATAGTTCCATGTCAAAGTAGAACAATTTGCCATGTAGATTTATGCAAAGTTTATCTTAAGGCAAGCATTTATCCCAATAGTGGAGCTCGTAGTTGAAGGAGGCAAAAGACCTAGAGAGTTAAATCCTCTTCTTTTCTTGTAATAAATTGTTAGCCTAAAAATTTGAATGCTATGAGCATATAAATATCCAGACCTACATGGCTCATATGGATCTATATGGTCTTATAAATGCTTACATATTAGCCTATGAACTAGCTAGAGTTACATGGCTCTTATAAAGAACAACAAATCTTCTTATAACCAATGCCATGTCACTCGAGCAAGCAAATCCAATTGAAGTAATTACCTTCTAATTAGCTAAATTGATTTAATGAAGTGAAGCAACGAAATTATCGAATCAAACTAATTAAGCTAATAACACAAACTAATAAAAAATATATGTTAATTCAATCAATTAACGGATTATCTAGCCTATGAATTACTTGGAGTTACATGGTTCTTATAAAGAACTAAAAACTTCTTATAGCCAATGCCATGCTACTCAAGTAAGAAAATCTGATTCAACTAATTACCTTCTAATTAGCTAAATTGATTCAATGAAGTAAACAACAAAATTATCCAATCAATCCAATTAAATTAATAACCAATCAAAGCCAATGGCTTAAGGTTACACCTATCGATAGCATAATTGTTGTTGTGTTGGGTGATATCTTAAAGGTATTGTTCATCAACTAACCCAGATTCAGCAGACACCTGCCTATAGTATCGCTCAATTGGAGACACAGATCACAAGGTGTGCTGTGTAAGATCCAAATGAATTTTGTAGAAGGTTTAGCAACAAATATCCCATTGCTCTAAAATTGAATGCCTACAATGTTTTGCTATATGTGTAGGTGTGGAGCAATGGCACTTACAAATATGCAAATCACCACATTATGATCAACAAGAAGGGGAAGGCTCATCACTCCACACAACAAGACAAAGCACCCATAGACATGGACACAGATGCATTTATTGAACTGAATAAAAAACTTATGGGCGCGTCTATTTGCACGTCTATTTTTGCATCTGGAGACCTGCGTCTGATAGCATGTCTATATAGGACACACATGCACGTATAGACGTGCATTTAGATGCTTAAATAGACGCTCTTATAAATGTGTTTATAGATGCAAAAATAGATGCTTGTTGAATAAACAGACGTGTATATAGACGCGTTTATAGACGCACTGATAGACGCGCTTTATAATATATTTTTTTAAATTTATAGAATGTTGTGTATGTTGTGTATGCTATATAGTTACAAGAATCCCATTTCCACATTGTGTAATTCAATTCTTACAGCCAACCGCATTTTTATTACAATTCCAAATAAAACATTACAACTCCAAAACGCAAAAAAATTGAAAGCTCAAAAAGTGCTTGTATGTACATATAGCACGAAGCTAAGCCATGCTATGTGGCTTCAAGTACAAAAAAAAAGGAAGCTAAGCCACGTCATGTGGCTTCAAGTACAAAAAATAAGAGGAGTGTATATACAAGAGGCACAAAGCCAAGCCAGTGGCTTTAAGTACAAAAAAGAGTAGCTAGCACTACTTGTACGACTAATCCTCGTTGCCTTCCATGCTCCCTTCTACACTCCCTTCTGTGCGCCCTTCTGTGCCTCCTTCCTCGTCTTCCTCGTCGTCTTGTGCACGGGCTTGTAAACAAGGGACAACATATATCAATGTATGAAAAATCAAATCTTTACTTATAATATTGGCATTATTCAATTACTTTCAAATACCTCGGGGGCCGCTCCAGTAGCCCAGATATACTACTCCTTAGTAATCAACCCGTCATCATAGAAGTGCCTCCATGTATCTCCTCTGTGATGGTGGTGGTGGTAGGCTGTCTCCACAGGAGTAGGGTATCTGCCCACGATCTCAAGCTGCAGGATGACACAATTTGTAGAGGGATTAGTACACAGTTTGGAGTCTGTAGTGCTGACTCCTAGGGGGTGTTTAGAGTACCCATCATATACCCATATAACTCCGTAGCAGGGTGCCCTAAAAGATTATATAAGTCCCTAAAAATAGACTCCCGGGGATCAACTGAGCTGGAAGCGCTTCCTGGCCACATGATGAACTGGAAAAAAGAAAAAAAATCTATTATTGATGAGCTGAGAAGAAATGGGAAGGGAAGAGAGGATTATTGTTGGAGCGCGTCTATAGACGCGTCTGATTACCGCATCTATTTTTGCATATAACAGCGTGTCTATAGACGTGGCTGTTTGTGTCTACAAATGGGCTAGACGTGCATTTAGACGTGCCTATAGATGCGGTTTTAGATGCGCTCTGAGATGCGCCTATAGATGCACTCCGACAGACGGACTTTTCTAAAAAGTAGAAAAAAACATTACGCCCGACACACAAACGTGACACTGATACCCAAATCATGCGTTTTTTAGATACGAGAAAGTACAAATCCAAAGAGAGCAAACTTCCAAAAAAGATCAACTGCAAAAAGACTTACCTTGGATAGAGGTATGGAAGGTTCTTCTCCTTTTTCAAAGTTGCTTCTCCTCCTTGTTCGCCCTCCTCTCCTTTAAGCTTGGAAGTAAGTGTGGGTGCCTTTCTCTTAAGTGTAAGCTTGGAAGTAAGTGTGGGTGCCTTCCTCTTAAGCGTCGAAACTATGGATCTACTAATAAGGAAGCAAGCAAGCCACGCGAAGTATAAGTAATGTGAAGAAAAGCGAAGCGAGTGCACTAAAAGTAAGTTTAAAAGCCATGTCTATAGGCGCATCTAAATACACAAAGTAGATGCGGTTTTAGATACGCTTTTAGACATGCTTTTAGACGTGTACCACAGAACAAACAAACGCGCTTTTAGATGCGCCACAGAGTTTAAAATTAAACATTTAAAGAAGAGCAAATTTTTTTGGGTTGTTTGTTTATAGGATGTCTTCATCTTCAACAAGTAGCTCCAGTGAGGATGAATCCCTCCGTATCCACCATCGCGAAATGTGGTTGGAGCAAAAAATCAAATGTATGTGTGATCGATGTCGAGGAAACATGTATCGTGCACGCAGGATTACACTCAATCACATCTCAAAGTATGGAGAATGGGATGTGACCATAAATAGGGTGAGGGTTTGTAAGTTAAGGTTGATTGAGATACCTATGGGTGTTCATATGTTTGAGATATGATCCCATTTTAATTTGATACAGGATGTAGTGCCACACCCGCATATGTTGCCCTATGCTCACTGTGAGGAGGCGAAGCGAACAAACAAACGCGCTTTTAGACATGCATTTAGACATGCCACAGGGTTTAAAATTAAACATTTGAAGACTCTTTGAAGAAGAGCAAATTTTTTTGGGTTGTTTGTTTATAGAATGTCTTCATCTTCAACAAGTAGCGTGAGGATGAATCCCTCCATATCCACCATCGCGAAATGTGGTTAGAGCAAAAAATCAAATGTATGTGTGATCGATGTTGAGGAAACATGTATCGTGCACATAGGATTACACTCAATCACATCTCAAAGTATGGAGAATGGGATGTGACCATAAATAGGGTAAGGGTTTGTAAGTTAAGGTTGATTGAGATACCTATGGGTATTCATATGTTTGAGATATGATCCCATTTTAATTTGATACAGGATGCAGTTCCACACCCGCATATGTTGCCCTATGCTCGCCGTGAGGAGGCGAAGCATCGACGATATGAGGTGGGATCTTCTGGAGGGACTGTTACGAATGCATGGAGTGATGGTGATAGTAGCCCTCCGCCATTACCTCATGAAGTCATGGAGGAGGAGGTGTTTGATGATATGGTGCGGGATTTATATGTCCATCAAGGGAGGGATGATAGCATGGAGCACGATGATCTTTTTACTGTAGCATTGACTCCACTGTTTGAGGGGTGCACATTCTCTGTTCTACGTGCCTCCCTTGAGTTACTAAACTTGCAAACCATCTATGGGTGGAACAATGAAAGTTTGAATGCATTACTCAAGTAAGCTTTAAAGTCTAGTTTGCAAACATGGTGAATTATGCTAGTGGGTCAATTACTCGAATGCTTTTCCTCATTTATGGTCTTCACGTGCAGGCTATTGTGTAAAATGCTTCCAAGGGAGAATAAATTACTGACCTCAAGAGATATGGCAAGGCAACATGTGACCTCTCTTGGAGGATTAGATTACAAGCGCATCCATGCATGTGTCAATGATTGCGTTTTATTTTGTGGACTACATAAGGATGCAAGAGAGTGTCCTACTTGTGGAGAGGCAAGATATAGAGTAGATCTCAAAACTTTGGACGTGCCTCGTAAGGTTCTGTGACATTTTCCCATAATCCCTTGCATCCAACATATGTTTAAGTGCAAATCTATTGCAGAGCTCATGTCATGGCATTCCTCCCATCGATCAACCGATGGCAAGTGGAGAACTCCCGCGGACTCTCCTGCGTGGAAGCATATTGAAGACACATGGCCAAGCTTCAAGGAAGAACCTAGGAGCTTGAGACTTGGATTGGGTATGGACGGTGTGAACCCATTTGGTCTCAAAAGCATGTCTTACAGTGTATGGCCAGTGATATTGGTGAATTATAATCTTCCACCCTCTATGGCTATTAAGAAAGGACATGTTATGCTGTCCCTTCTAATTCCAGGGAAACATAAAGTCAAAAACCCTGATGTTTATTTGGAGCCTTTGATTGATGAGCTAGAGATACTTTGGAGAGGTATCGAGGTGCATGATGTGAGCAGGCCTTCCTCGTCACGAGACTTCAACTGCAAAGCAGTCTTGATGTGGACGATGCATGACTTCCTAGGCTATGGCGAGTGTTCAGGTAAGCATTGCACTTCTAATTATGAATAGGCAAAGGATGTGGCACCCTAAACCCACCTTCAACTCTTAATTGTGTCTATTGTTCAGGTCTCACTACATCGGGTTACCATGCATGTCCTGTTTATGATCCTTCGCTAGTTGCCTCACGGGCAGACGCATTGAATAAGGTCATCTATGAGAATCACCATCGATTTCTCCCACCTGATCATCTTAGATATGTTGCCCCTTGGAATGAAGTCCTCCCACAATCACTCACCGCGGGAGATTGGATGAGAATTTGGGACGGTTCCACGACTCCTCCAACACTTGGCATGAGCCGGTAAGGGTTTGTAACTATTGTGTGCTATATTGGCTGAAAATAAAGATTGCCCACTAACACTTTATTTTGTTTAGATACTCCATCTTTTATCGTTTACCATATTGGTCCCACCTCAAGATCAATCACCTGCTTAATCCCATGCATATCTTCAAGAATGTGGCATCTACCATTTGGGAGCATTTGAATGGGACACGAGATTCCGTAGGCATAAGGGAGGATCTACGTACCACAGAGAGGATGCATGAAGCTTGGCCACAAGAGAGACCAAATGGGCGTGTCTTTTTACCTCATGCACCGTGGATGTTATCAAAGCTAGAGATGGCGACAATGAAGCGTGCTATTACTACAATTCATACTCCCACTGGATGCATGAGGTGTTTGAAGGGAGCCTTTACAAAGAGCAAGAAAAGAGGTGTAGAGCAATTATATGGCTTGAAACCTCATGATTGGCACAAGATGCTCCAAGTAAGTATTTTATGTGCATAATATCTTTTTCCTTTCAAATTTGTGAGTAAATAATTATAAGCAACTAATCAACCACCTCCTCGTGGGTTCAGTTCATACTACCTACTAGCATTTCATGTAGTGTATCAAAGGACGTGAAAGATTGTATTTACAAGATGGGCGAGCTTGTGAGGTACTTTACATGATACAAAATATGATGCGTATCAATGCTCCATGCAAGTTTGAATGCATATTGCTAATATGCTGTACTTTTTTATTTCTAGGTATGTGAGCTCAAAGGAAATAGATCCCACCACGCTTGAAAATGCTCGAGTTATGTCAATGGAGGTGGTTTGTTTAGTGGAGGAGACATTTCCACATTCTATATTTCTCACAAGCCAACTATATCTTATAGTGCATTTGGTGGATGAGATTGCTATATGCGGTACTATACATGCACGATGGTTGTTCTTCCTCGAGCGCTTCATGAAGACCTTGAAGGGCTTCGTGAGATAAAATGCAAGACCCGAAGGTAGCATGGCCGAGGGTTGGTTGGTACAAGAGTCACTTGTATATATTTCTGAGTTTCTTGTTGATGTGGATAGCTCTCTCCCACGACTATGGAGAGATGATGAAGACCTAAGGATGACCTCTATTGTGCCTTAAGGAAAAGGATGCAACAAAGTAATAGACACGGAGTTGCATAATAGTATCAACCTCTTTTGTGTGCTTAATAGTGATGTGATGAAAAGATGGGTGACAAGATACGAGGATGCAAAGGCAAGAAGACAAGAAGAAAGGGCCCTCTTTCGTACACACCACGGATCTCGTGTGCCATACCCTCAGTATCTAAGAGCACTTCCAAAGGATATTCATGTGGATTGGCTACTTGATGAAATGGAGAAAGTAGAGAAAGACGAGGGGATGCATATCACAATGGAAGAATGGGAGTATGCTAGGGGATGCATGAGCAAGGTCGGTATATAGAATGTTATGCATAAGTTAGGAGCTTTCAATAATTTAGATTGCTTATTTAATTGATTTTTTCTTGGTGTAGTGCACTATGTTCAATGCTATATGGTGTGAGGGCAAGCATTTTTGAACACAACGGATTGATGATAAGAGAAACACACAAGATTGCGGCATCATTGCTAGCTTTGAGGGAGCCAATGGAGCCATGGATGATTATTGTGGCATAATCCAAGATATTATTATGCTTGACTTTCGACGCTTCTTTGTGTATGTTTTGGATGTAAAGTGGTTTAAGGACATGGTGGAAAGAGGCCCTAATGCAACAATCAAACGCCATGTAAGTGGCTTTGTAACTATTGACTCCACAAAGTTTTGGCAAAGTAGGAAGGACACACTAGTACTACCGCAACAATGTGAACAGGTACTGTGCACACATATAAAAATACTCGCTTTTAAATATTTGATGCAAGAAAAATAACATGATTATATTTGTGTTTGAATTAGGTTGTCTATCAACCAATGGTGGATAATAATAGATGGTGGCATGTCATACCTATTATGCCACGTTCCAAAGTGATGTATAGTACATTTACTAATATGGAGCGTATGGAGGATGATCATGGCCATGGACGTGATGATGACCGTGATACGAGAGAGGAGTATGATCATGAGATAGGAGATACAGATATTGAGGCCATTACCCGTGAGGACGAGCCTACCATTGGTGATGCTGATTTCGATGAGCACATGAGTAGCACAAGTAGTAGTGGGTTGAATGTATTTGTAGATCTAAACACTTGTTTGGATTTTGAAGTAGATAGTTTGGCAAGGGTTGATCTCATTGAGGATGAGATTGAACCGTAGCCCATCATTGATATTGGCAAAACTATTTTACATATTGTCTCATTCTCCTCACTTCACTTAATTCTTGTATATGTGGGCTTGCAAAAAAGCATTAATGTTTTTGTTAAAATTATGTGCTTTGGTAATCATGGGCAATGTTTGGAAAGCAATGATGTACACCAAAATCTCACTTTCTGTATTCTCTAGTTTGCATCTATTTACGTGTCTAAATATGCGTCTGATTCCTAGTGTAAATGCGTAAATAAACACGCTAATACACGCGCAAATAGACGTGCTGATAAATGCCATGTTAGACGGGCCAATATTTTCTCAGTTTAGACGCGCAAATAGACGTGTTAATACATGCGCAAATAGACACGTTGATAAACGTAATGTTAGACGGGCCCGTATTTTCTCAGTTTAAACGCGTAAATAGATGCGCTATTTAGACGTACAAATAGACGAGTTGTTAGATGCGCTTTTAGATGCGCCCGTAATTCCTTTACTCAAGCAACGCCTATAGACGCGCCCGCTATTTTGCGCGTCTACCAAGCGCGTCTATAGTTGCTTTGTGTTGTTGTGCCATAATATATTGCAGTGCTCCCGCCTTGCAACTGTAACTCCTTACTCTGGGTTCAAATGCGGGTGGCCTATGCAGGCAACAAGGAGTCATCTATGAGAACTAAAATGATGGTAGCCACTCAGGGTGGGCAAGCGCAGTATCCATGCACAGATTTGTGTGAGGAAGCAAGGCTACGTGGACACGCTTGGGGATGCAAAAGAGAGGGAGAAGGAGAACTTGAAGCTATGGCCTTAGCTTTGGTGATGGCAATGGAGTTACACAGGAAGGCCATGACTATAGCAGAGCATTATGCTCTCGCGTACATCCCCTGCACAGAACTAAAACTTTGCTAACGGAGTTGGCAATGACCTCGCCTCAGCAGGAGATGTGGAGCCGAAAACAAAAACAAGCGGGAGCAAATGAACGGAACAGAGGACTATGGAGCACTTTGTGCCCAAGGCGCGTCAAAAATAGCTCCCCATGCAACCAATCACAAGCGAGTTAAAGGTAACTAGACCCAAACCCCACACAACTCCAATCAAGTCCAAGAAATCTCGAGTTGCGAACTTTCCGAAAAATGAAACAAATACGTTGCCTTTTACACAAGTTTCGCCAAACCAGGCAAACGAAGAGGCATACAAGTTGAAAGGTTCTGAGCTTCACGACCTGGAAAAAGTGTTCAGCTTGCAGATGTGTGCGCATGACCAGCACCTCCCAAACATAAGAAGTAGCAGAGAGCAAGCGATACCGTTTACTAAAGACAACCCATGGGTAAAATACGAAAGCGCCCTAGACAGCGCAGTGCTAACAAACAGCGAATGACAGATATCTTCGTCAATTTTAATGCCATCAAAAAGGGAAAGGAAGGCCCATCGATCGTGCAGGAAGCACAACCTGCTCGTACATCGTATCGGCTATAAACTGCTTTGATATAGATTATCGCGGCCCAAGGCTCCTCAAAGGTTGAAATTTTAGCTTTCCAAGCTGTTGCAGCTTGCGAGCTGCGCAAGTAGTTGCCAGACTGCTATCACAAATCTGCTCATACACACACCAAAAGTCAGGCACGTCGCTCCTTCCATGACGAAGTTGCATAATGCGTACCAACCCGACAGCTTTCTGGTCATGGAGTGTTCGCCTTCATTTATTGAATCTCTCCATCCGATGACAAAGTGTCTGGTCGAGTCCAGCTAGCTTGAAGCCAGCCGGTGATGAGCAGCTGATGGTGGTCCTGAGCCTTCGAAGCAACGAATGCGATCAATCGATGTAACGATTCTTTGTCCCGACGATCAACTGCAGCGTGTTTGCATGTGCCTGCGTCCAAACGTTTTAGACGGTCCCAGAACGTCCAGCAGCTACGGTCCCAGAACGTCCAGCAGCTCCAGCGCCCATGTGACTTGTTTGCAATTTGCAGCCTTTTCAACCCGTCGGCGGCGCTCTCCAGAACGACAAATTAAAGACGCGAGGAATTGCAAAGAAAGTTCCTACAGATTTCGACATGCGCGTGACTCGATGGAAAAGTTCTTTTCTCGTTCCACCGCCACATGGTGTCCGCCTTTGTATCCAACCAAAACAGAAACGTTGACAGCATGAAAAGATACTCGTGGCTGCAAATCGTATGAATTTACCAGCGACGTTTCCAGAAATCCATGCTTCCACAAAGGGTTACGGAGGTGCAGCTGTGAGTCTCTGTGCTTCATTCTTCTGCCCACTGCCCCCTCGATTTTCATCGTCAGGACTCAGTATATATATATTATAGGTGGTCTGCAATGCGCAGTGCAGGTCTCCTCGCGGATCGGTGTCACACTTCCGAGCAATATGTGTTTTACCTAGCCTCTCGATAAGTTCGTTCCTTCTCTTTCCAATGGCGCTTGTATGGATTATTTTCGTAGTGCTGCTTCTGTCTGTCCGTGGTGTTCATTCACTCGCTATAACATCGAGTCAGCAACCCATCTCTAACGCCATCGAAGAGGTCGAGAGAGACTACCTTGCATGGGTCGGGAGGGTCGCAGAAGTGTCAAAGCTTGTAAGTACTTCACAACCGTCTGAAAACGAGGCTGCCGTTGCAAGAGTGATATTAGTGGATAAACGACGTGGAGAAGGCAATTTTCAAACTATTCAAGACGCTGTTAACTCCGTTCCAGAAATCAATCGGCAAAGGATAATCATCCAGATTGCTGAAGGAGTTTACAAGTTAGTATCAATCCAATTATCATTCCTTGTATATATTTGACAATATGTATGCGCATTGCTTACAATCCGAACCTAAACTCGCTGGCATTGTGCAGGGAGAAGATACACATACCGAAAAACAAACCTCTCATCACATTCCAAGGGGCAGGTATGGACTTGACCAGGATAACTTGGAATGACACGGCAAAAAACAGCAACGGCACGTTCAGAAGTGCTACAGTGGCAGTTATGGCACGCAATTTCATAGCGAGAAATCTGGCCTTTGAAGTAAGAACATTATGATATCTTTATTAAAAGCTCTCGCAGGCTTATAGACAGTTAACTATATCTGCACTCATTATCTGCCTCGCTTCTGATTTCTAGAAGCAATGTGCTTTTATGTATCTTTAATCAGAATTCTGCACCCGCTCCACCACCAGGCGCATTAGGAGCACAGGCAGTAGCTTTGCAAGTTTCCGGAGATCAATCAGCATTCTATAATTGCGCCTTCTACGGGGCACAGGATACGCTCTACGATCACAAAGGCCGGCATTATTTCCAAAACTGCACAATAGTTGGATCGATTGATTTCATTTTTGGAGACGGTCGATCCCTTTACGAGGTATCTTTTCCTCATCCTTACAAGTAGTATTTACACTAGGGGATAATCCGTCTAAGTAGTATTTCTGAGGGACTAGAGCGAAATGGTGGATTATCCGAGTTTACCAGAATTGCCTCTATTGCGACTCATGTTAATTGCTGACAAAGACTTGAATTCCCCTGGGACCTTTCTATGGCAATCGCTTGATGTTTTGCATCAGGGGTGTCGTCTGCAAACCATAAACACATCCGCTGGATCCCTAACGGCTCAGAAAAGGAAAAAGCTGACAGAAGATACCGGGTTTTCTTTTATGAACTGCACCGTTTCTGGAGTCGGGATCGTGTATCTGGGAAGAGCTTGGGGAACATTCTCGAGAGTGGTTTATATCTACACATATATGGCCGAGGTTGTTCTACCGGGCGGCTGGTACAACTGGGGGATCTCAGTCAGAGAAAAGTATGCTACTTTCAGAAGCATCACATGTTCCGTTCACTAAACCTTGCTGAGATCTTATTGTTCTGCTTTGAGTTAATCATGAGACCGTAGCAATTGTGATTGAAATCGTAACAGTAGTTGCTAGTGACGGAACTGACGAGGTCTTATTTCAGGACTGTCTTCTACGGCCAGTACAAATGCTTTGGCCCCGGTGCTAATTTAAGGAATAGAGTTGCGTGGTCTCACGAACTCACCGAAGAGCAGGCCGCTCCCTTCATGTCAATGAGCTTCGTCGACGGCCACTCCTGGGTACAAACGTGAGCGGACAAGAAAGTATCTTATCCACCATCAGACCTTCTGTTTCTTGATTTTTGGATTGCCGGCATCATAAGTTAGCGTACCACGATCCGTAAGAGCCTTATGCTTCACATGCCGAATCCCTATGGAGCAGTATCTAAACACGACGGATGAAAATTGTTCTATTTCCCACTGATTGCTGAATCACTAGCTTTGACTGTTCTACGTGAGCTCTAAGATAATAATTGTGAGCTCTAAGGTGATTTACATTATTGTAGAAGATTATGAACCTGAATTCTAGTCCTTCAATTCATTTGGTGAGCTTAAGCTGTATAATTTTATCGGGATCTCAGGATATGTAAAAAATGTCAATCTTGCAAAATGAATCAAAGGTTTTTACTTTGCACTATATGTGTTCAATGAGATGTAAACAGAATTTATACATTATCGCGTTTATTGAGGTTTAATAGCTACCTTGCAAAATGAACCAAAGGTTTTTACTTTGCAGTATATGTGTTCAATGAGATGTAAACACAATTTATACATTATCCCGTTTATTGAGGTTTAATAGCTACCTTATGACAGCTTACTATGTGACTACACTTATTGTGTGAGGTAATAGGATTCCTCTCCATTAAGACATATAAAGACCACTCATACCTCATCATAACCTCTTATAGCACACCATTTGTTAAATTCATGCATTATTATAAGACTATCCCCTTGGAGGAGCATGCTTCACAACGTTTCCTATTGACCTATTCACACACAAACTTCTAAATAATATATGCTTATAGATCTCCACGTCTTCAAAAGGCTTTTCTAGTGCCACAAGCGGCTGAGTGCTCCACATGCTTCATCCCTATCTCCAAAAAATTTTACTGCTTTCCTATCTCCAAAAAAGTTTGCTTTCTACTAGAATCTTCCCTACTAGGATCCTTTGAAAAGTGATGTCGTTCTTGAATTGCTACAAATTTTGCAATATTAATGCTCTAAGGACTTGGATCATTTTGTAGGTGAGATTGTTTTGCCTGTTCTTATCCCCAAGTAGGGCCATCTTCCACTTTAGCTTGATTCCAATGTTGAGCTTGGCGAGTTTTCTTTTCAATCCTATCCATAGTTCCTTAGTCACTGTTCATTCCCAGAACAGATGCATATGGGTTTCTCTGAAACCTTTGCACAAAGCACAAAAAGGGGAGACTTTGTGGTTCAAGTTTTGCAATCCTTGATTTCAGTGGCATCTTGCCACCATTACTCTCCACATCAAGAAGTTGAGCCTAAAAGAGGGGATTCTTTCCATACTTTGGAGAGTTTGTGTCGCCATACCATGAGTTTGTCCATGGGGGCAAAGAATTTCCAATGCCTCTTAGCACAACCAGAATCCCTGTTGGGCTTAGTTTGTTCTTGAAACTGTTGAGCGCCAGCTTGGTGAGCGCCTTTCCATTTCTCCATACGAATCCCTTGAAGTCCGTCTCCTCTTTATATATGTGGCCTGTAGGCTAGTTCTCCTTCACTCTGCCTAGTACTTCGCTTATCAGCTACTCGAGGGGGTCAGTCATCATATGTAAACATATCACGTGAGTTCAATAAAAGGATATTTTTAATATCTAAGTTTTACAAAAATTAATTTACATAAGGGAGTTTTTTAAATAATTTTGGAAAAATTTTACAGATTTGTATAGAAAAAGGGTACATTTTATTAATGGAAAAATTACAAATAGGCCTTAAATGCATGTGATATAGAGGGTTTATACATAGTGACCACCCGAGATTAGCTGTGTCTCTGATTTGCTAAGATCAAATAGCTCTACCACCTGTTGTGGCATCCTCGACCATTTACCTCCTCCTGGGTCCCAAACTTGCCTGAAAGTCCTTAGACACTTTTGGTAGAGTTGAGCTACCATTCTTGGGTGGGTTTTTATTACCTCTAGTCCCTGCTCGAAGGCCCACTTTGTTATCCACACTGATCAACCTTAAACCTTTGATGTAACCTCTGTTTAGCTGATGATCAATTTGATATAGGAGGGGTTTTGTCACAATCGCGAATAAGCGGGGAGCTGGCGAGTATCCCTGCCTCACCAATCTTTGTAAAGTGAAGCTCTAGTGGTGGTACCCATTGAGGGAGTTGCTCTTGCATTTGCCATGAACATTTTGGTCATGTTGCAAAATCTACTACCAAAGCCCATGTTCTCCATAGTTTGAAGGATGAAATCCCAACTTATCCTGTCAATATATACTTTCTCTAGGTCCATGTTCAGCATGCTATGTTTCCCTTTTTGTGTCAAGGCATAATCTATGGCCAGTAGCACATTTAAAACTGCATCCTTAATGTTTCGTCCAATAATAAACCCATATTGTCGGGGATGTAGCATCCTGCTAAGTAAGAACTTTATCATGTTTGCACACACTTTGGCTATAATCTTGTAAATAGTGTTGAGCATTGTCAATGGTGATCTCCACTGGTCGATTTTGCTTTTGTTGTGGCTCTTAGGAATAAGTTTGATGACCCCGGTGTTTAGATCCTCCAACATCTCTTTCCTTTCACAGATCCATTGAATTAAGCAGACCATCTCTCTTTTGCACAGTTCCCAGTACCATTGAAAGAATTCCACCGGGAAACCATCAGGGCCTGGTGACTTATCCTTGGGCATTTGCATTACCACAAATTTGATCTCATCCTTTGACATGGGTCTCTACAGCATTCATTGTTCGTGTAGCATTATTCTTCTTGGCATCTCTCTTAAGTTATCATTCATTCTGTTTCCATAGTTAGAGATCCGATCTGGGGCTGAGCTCGCACTATGTCCCAAATGATCTACGAATGCCTTGGCTATTTGCCTATCTCCTCTGATCAATCTCCCTCTGTCCTCTTTGATTATTGTGATGCATTCCCTTGGTTTATCCCCATTCTCAAGCCATACCATTCGAGATTGAACCTTTGCTGCCTTGAGTTTTTCATGTTTCTGACGTCTGAGGAACTATTCTACCTTCACTTAGTAAAGATGTTAGGATGTTGTCTTTAGGATTTCCTTGGACTATTGTCCACAGGGTCAATGTTTGCTTGGGTATAGCCAATCATGAAACTATTTTCAAGGCCATTTTGGATCAGCGACACGATGCGCTCTTAGGTGAATATTTGAATTTTGCATGGACCCACGTTGTCATCGAAAATTTTCATGACGTCATGAAGGTGCACTAGCGTAATAATGAGATGCAATCTATTTGTTCAAAACACACCACATAGCTTGACACATGGCATCTCTGTACTGCTTCGTGCAACGTAGCCTCTGGCCTACACCGCTTAATCATTTATCATCGCAGAGCTTTTGCTGTGCAGCTTGGCCACCTGTCACTGGACACGCACCCATGCAGATCCTTAAACTTAAAGGTTGGCTTAGAGAGACCACCGCACTGGTTCTTGTCATAATAATTAGATGCAATCTATCATTCTGAACACCGCTGCAGCGTAGTCTCTAGCCTGACCATCTGTCATCATGCAGCCTTTTACCGCTTCTTTGCCCGCAGCCCATGCAAATCATAGGTTGGCTTGGAGAGATCACTGCGCTGGTTTTTGGCATAATAATGAGATGCAATCTATCATTCTGAGCATCCCCTCAGTGCAGTCTCTAGCCTAACGACCTATCATTGCCTAGAATTCAAGGTTGTCTTGGAGAGACCACTGTGCTGGTTCTTGCCGTAATAATTAGATGCAATCTATCATTTTGAACACCGTTGCAATGCAGTCTCTAGCCTAACCACCTATTATCGTGCAGCCTTTTAATGCCACTTCTTCACCTGTAGCCCATGCAAATCATAGGTTGGATTGGAGAGACCACCGCGCTAGTTTTTAGCATAATAATGAGATGCAATCTATCATTCTGAGCATCACCTCATTGTAGTCTCTGGCCTGATGACCTATCATCGTCCAAAATTCAAGGTTATTTTGGAGAGACCACCACACTGGTTCTTGGAGTTATAGCTCTGTTACCTATTTTTACGTATTACAGGAGGAGGTCTATGATGACCAGCACGCTAACAAATTACAAAAGGAGATCTATGAAAGCCACTGCACTGGTTCTTGGAGCTATATATTTATGTACCAAGGAAAATGTATTTCGTTGCGCAACCAAGCAAAATGCAATTGACAATATGGCCCTTGAGGGGTCCCCTTTAGGGCCAAGGGCCATATCGACATGCAATTTCTGTCCAGTGGTGGCATCCTGGATATTGTATAATGCACGTCGATATGGCCCTTGCCCCTAGAGGGGACCCCTCGAGGGCCATATCGTCAATTGCATTTTTTGAAAGTTTAATTGTAATTTTCTAGATGTATCTCCGTGCAACCACAATAGTGGGGTCATTGGAGCTATTTTAGCACTATTTTGGTCATAAACCAAGGAAATTGTAGTCCTTCTTTCTTGGTATTTTAGTCCTTGTTGCAGTAAATATAAATGAGGGCAAAAGTATAATTTATTGAGTGAAAATTGAGCAAAAGAGATTACAATGTACATCTACATCCAATAACAAGTTATATAAAAGTTATTAACTTATACCGAGCAAAAATTGAACAGAGGATCTTACATTTATAAAAACTCGACAATTGCTGAAAGTCTTAAAGGCCAAAAGATTACAGGTAGTAGTCATAACCATTCAAATACAAATATAAAGTTAACAACAGTGCATACTCAGAGCCTCAAATTGAACAAAAAGAGATTACATAAGTGCCTTAGAGACTAAAACATTACATCCAATGAGCCAAAAGATTGTTGAGAGCCAAAAAGATTACATCCAACCATTACTGAGTGCCTTGTTTGAGCAAGAGGGAATTTGTACAACTCAGTTTTCCGCCAGTCTAGCTTGTTGCATTAAAAAATTTTAGGGAGCCAAAGGAGGATACGATGGAGAGGCCGAAGACTGTGCACATTGACAGGACTCAAATTACGTCCCCCCCAACAAGTTGAGAGTACTCTACTCTAAAAATATTGAGGCCTTTATTGATATCTAGAGGGAACCCATACAGCACATCCATAAAGAGGCCCTTTGTGAGCATGTCATCTAAGGTGATGACATTCAGATGTGTGGGGAATCACCTGTGGGAATGAAGGGTCTCCTAGTACTAGCATTTCTACTCCAAGTGAGTGCAACGCAATCACCTTATATGAGAAGGCAGATATTATTGGGATCACAGAGCATCAAGGGGGGGTGTAATAGGCATGCATGTTAGTACTTAAATGTTTTAAGTAGCCCAGTGATTGAAATCTGACAGTTAACTATATAACCAGTCTAAAGGGCACTAGCAATGTGCAACAAATTTTAGGATAGCACGGCAGTAGCATAGGGATAGCACGGTAGTAGTGCAGGATTAATGCAAGATAAGTTATTGCCAGTCCGATGGTTGGTTGCACTAGGATATGAACAGCCACCAACATAGTGGTTTGCTTCTATTATTACAAGATGAATGGATAATGTGGTGGTTGTTGGGATATACTAAAAGCAAGCATGGGATGAAATCCGACGGTTAACGAAACGATAAACAGTCTAAAGGGCATTGTTTTAGTATAGTACTGTGCGACAAATTTTAGGATAGTGCAGCAGTAGTGTAGGGATAGCATGGTAGTAGTGCACGATTAGTGCAGGATAAGTTATTGCCAGTGTGGTGGTTGGTTTACACTAGGATATGAATAGCCACTAGCACGATGGTTTGCTTCTATTATTACAAGATGAATGGATTTGTAGGATGTGTGGATTCGTTATGGGAAATCAGCGCGGTGGTGGTTGGGATATACTAAAAACAAGCATGGGTTTTATCGTTTGGGATTTACCAAAACAATTTAATAAAACCATCATGGGGGTTGCTTGGGATATACTAAAAAGAAGCAGCCTCAATACAAATTCCATTTTGTAGGACAAGTGGACATATTGTTTCCCTACAACCCTATAATGAGACTACATACATTTTCTTAGTACTATCTCAGCCATCCTCGTCCACTGCTCCAAGACACCCCAAGATGTGCTCATGCGTGTCTAAATCTAATTTGAAGACACACTTGCCCTTCTCTCATTGTGGCATGGGTTGCATGTGGAACTTAATAGCTCTTACTAGATGTGAGTACACACATGTTTGTGGACTCTTATGTAGTAGTTCGTAATTGTAGCCTCTCTTGGATGTTTTTTTATATAAAAAAGCTCCGACTACTACATCCCACTTCTCATAGGTTGTTCTCCAATTATCCTTAAATGTTTCCTCAACCTTGTACTTTGGTTTTGTGCACTGCAACAAAAAGTATGGGTCATCTTCCTCATTCTCCCCAAAATCTGTGACAACTGCAAAGTTATCCCCCTTTTCCACACAGTCAGTGAGGTCATTGAAACTCTCCCTAAACTGTGGTGAGTCATTTGTTGTTTGTCACTCCATTTGAACGTAGAGGAAAAACTTGAACTTGCTCCCATGTCTTCACAGTCGCAATGTTCTCACAATCGTCATAGTCCCCTATGATGCACGCACTGCAGAAACAAGAAAGTTTTCTTGTTTTAATCACTTGGTTGTTTAGAAAGCCCCATATGATGTGCAGACCACGAACTCCTTTAATTTTCTCGCAATCGTGGCAGTTTCTCCTTTGCACTTCATCCACTTTCACTTCATGGAACACTTTGCATACTATAGTATACTTAAGGCTTTGTTTAGTGTATGTTGAATGCACGCTTATGGAGAGGTTGGCGGTAAGCCATGTTACAACATCATGGGCGTCTTAATTGAGTTTTTCTTGAGGGCATGCTAATTGGTGTTTAAACAGAGCTTGCTTAATAACAGCACCACATCCATCATGTTCACCCTTGCCATGGCTAGTTCTAAAGAAATTCCAAATCATGTCTAGACCGATCAGGGATTTGAACCTTGAGATGAAGTAGAATCCACGCGTTGATTTAAACTGAGAGGTAGCACCATCTGACCACACCCAATGTTGTTTTATATTTTCTACATGGAGATTTTCCTTTTTCAGCCATTCCCAATGCCATAGAAAGGCATGTTGCACAAATAGGGTGTCATGCTCCCTATCATCTGAAATGTAGAAATGGTAAGTGTGTTGCACTGACCTGGACTCCTGTGAGTCAGCAAAAGCAAATTGGCATCAAGCGTGGAATAATCAAGCAAATGACTGTACATGATATGCACAAGAATTGTTATCTTCTTGTTGTACTAGTGTGCACTTTGTATCTCATCTTGTTCTTGAAAAGAATAATTTTCTGTAAAATCTATGACAGATACAATAGTGTCACGGGGAAAATTGGCAAGGCACGTCTTGAACTGCTTATCCTACCAACTGGCCGTGAAATTGTGAAGCACATATTTTGGGATGGATTGAACCACGTGACCTACTGAGCTCCCTTGGCTGGGTGCTCTTATATGATCGTAGCCATCTCTTTTTATCAGATCATTTACATTTTCAAATCTCCTCCATTTTAGAGCAATGTGGTTGTCTTCCCTCATTTCATTTGGATAGACATTGAACGTCTTCTTCTTCAGCTTCAAACTACAATGCTTGCATGTGATGTAAATGCATTCAATCCAGTGCCACTCACGGTCTCCCTTTGGAAAAACCATTGGCTCCCACAGAGGCCTCAGGCTACAAAACCTACCCTCCCTTGCAACACATGATGAGGATCTAGGTGGCCTATAGACTGGGGAGGCATGGGCATCGATCCCTTCAATCATTGGGCTATTTTAGGACACGTTTAGGATAGTCACAATTTCAACCATCGGGATGGTTTAGGACATTGTCACAGTTTCAACCACTTGGATGGTTTAGCTTGACAATCTCAACTTCACATATTAGACAATAATAAGTATATTGTTTCTGAATTTTTCACATTAGAAAATAATAATATATTGCTTTTCATTTCTGAATTCCACAATTTAACAGTGGTATATGACCCAAATAGCTGGAAATTAAATTTAACGAATATAAGTACTAAGAAACACAATAATTTCAACCATCAGGCTAGTTAATAACTAATGTCTATTCAACCACGTTGGTTTAGGACAATCGCATAACTAGTAATTGAGCTGAAGCAGCTACGGTTGCATGATGTTCCAACCACCGGGCTGGTTTAGTAAAATCACAATATATTGCAAAATATATTATTGTTAATTTATGCTCAACCATGCCACTAGGCTGGACAACAACAACTGTCTATTTAACCACACCAGTTCAAGACAATCACATAATTGGCAATTGAGCTGAACCAACCTACGGTTGCATGATGTTCCAACCACCGGGCTGGTTTAGGACAATCACATTTAGTCCAAGCTTGGTTTAAGAAATGAAATAAGTAAACTATCCCAAAGCTCAATCACAAACAACCACTGGGCTAGTTTAGGCACCACTGACTTGCATTGTATCTAGCATATGTATGATGTGCTCCTCAAACACCTTGTGTCCCGTCCACTTCTTACAGATGTCCTTTCTATTTAGAGAAACTCTCGTATTTTTGTTCCAAAACGTCGTCACTGTAGCAGTGACTTCCGCACTTGGGTTGTCTCTCCTTTTCTTGCATTCTATTGAAGCCCACAGACTTCTCGGATCGGGATGATCATGCATTGCTTCTGCTCTATCTATGTTCAATCGTTGAAGCCACATTGGTCCTTCTGATTGACAACATCTTTGACATTATGTGCCCAAGCTGTTTCTCCTTTGTTTCAAGGGATGCCAACATAGCTAATGTCTCCCTCTTTGCAGCTAGTTGATCTAAGCTGTGCACCTCTTTCACTTTCTGTAGGCCATTTCTTAGGTTAGAGAGCATCGTCTCTTGGGCGTGTATCTCCCGAGGTGCTGGTAGGGTTGTTACTCTACAAACTTTAGGGTGCAGGCTAAAGCTTGTGAAGACTCGAGACTGGTAATTACCTGAATGTCCTGATGTTGCTACCTCAAATGCTCCCACCAATCGTGACACCACAGCTCGTGTTCTTCGCTCCGATGGCAATGATCGAATGCATGCATCTGCAACCACTTCTTGTTGTTGCTCTACAAGGAGTCTTCTTTCTTCTCGTTGTTTCTCCCTTTGCAGATGTCGCAAAAGTGTCTTTTGTGTTGTCGATTCGATACTGTGCCAACGCTTTCCTCGACCCACACTCTGTTCCTTGTGTCTTGACCTGGCTTTTTGGCTTTCTTGTCTTGCAACCTCTGTCTACTCTTGCAAGCCATGGTGAGCTACATGTTGCCATTGATGCCATGGACCCAAAGAAGCTATATGGTGAGGCAAGCAAAGAATAGAAGACAACTTACCCGAAAGAAGACAATGGCAAACCAAAGTCTATGCAAGGTCACATCGAGGTGGTGCATGCAGGTTGCAGGGCGAGGGCAAGTTGCAGATACTCATCAAATTCTGCATAGAAAATCATTTTTTGAAGATCACGTATGTCAGACATAATAAAAGAAAAAGATCTTGAATATGACTTATTTTATCTTTTTACATGGTTTTTGGTATTTTTCTGTTACATTGGCCCTCTTCTAATTGGTCGAGAGTCTATTTGTTTAGACGCTAAAAGGCCCCAAAAAGAGCTCCCTTTTTTTCTAATGAAATTTGAGCTCCTCACTACTTGGTAGTACATTTACTTTACTCACTGGTACTACATCCTTAAGTACTCCACTTCCTTCTCCCTTCAAAATAATCTCCTTTTGACGTTGCATGCTCTGGATTTGGACCTCTATTGCCTTCCACTGCAACAATTTGGCTTTTGTCATTATGATCCATGGAACCTCAATGGTCCTTTGCAATCTCTCATCCATTTTCACCTTTCTGTGTAGTTCTAGATGTGAGCTATTTGATGTAGAGCTGCCAATTTTAGATTCCCTAGATGTAGAGCTACCATCCTCAGTAGTAAAGTCTGAGTTCTCTTAGATGACTTTCTCACTTGAGTCCCCTAAGTTGTCATGTACTTTCTTACTCGAGTCCACATCTGATCTCCCTTCCTCTTTATTACAAAATGTGGGCATGCAACTAAAGTAATTATCAAAGTATCAATCCTATGGGGGGCATTAGTGATAATCACATCGATACCTTCTCATAATACACTTTCTACAGCTAACCCCATTCCATACAATACCACATTCTAGCCTTTCATCCGATATGCTTCTACCATCTCTTCTATCAAGGAAGGGTGCTTTGGATGTTGAAAGTCATAGAAGAGGGGATTATTTAATGTTCATTTCTCTTGGAAAAAGAGCCCAAGAGTCATCCCTATGCATGAATCCAACCTACATAATTATGCTCATGCCGCAAGTGATCATAAAATGTAACACTTTTCCAATCACACCCTTGAATGTAGATGCCAAACTAACAAATAATGCATCCCATTATGCATCTGTGATAAATATGACAAATGTTGCTCTTGGTTGCCGTGCCATAGGACCTTGTAGCACAACTTGTATAAGCTCAACAATCCTTGGCACTGAAAGATCATGTAGTTCATCAAAGAAAAATGCATATGGGTTCTCCCAAGATTCACTACCCTTTGCCATAAATCTTTCAATATCAACTCACTTGACAATAATGTAGTTTGAATTATCCTTTAACAAACCAACACAATAGGAGAACATGAAATACTCATTAAGGACTTGAAGCTGCATCTTATTTTTCATGGCATTTGACTTTATATATGCATAGATCATCTACATGCAGACAGACATCTTTGCTCAAACATCCTTCATTGGTGCTGCATCATTGTCCCATGATTTCAATGCATGTCCTAACACTTGTCAACCACTTTTCCTAGCCCACATGCTTTTTTCTTGTCCACTTGATACTCTTGATTCACCAACTCTTCATCTGAATGAAGCAAAGACTGTAATGCTCCATTTGCCTTTACTACCTGGTTGAACATATATTCAAGGCTTCCCTGCTTGTTTTTCTTACCAAAAAAAAATTCTCCATTTAATAACTTCTAGAAAACCACCTTTACTATCTTGTCAATACAATATCTCAATGGCCTCCATCAGATAATTAACGTAATCCCTATGACTTCCTACTTCTTGCCTACCCTATGTTTAATGACTCAAATGATATCATACCAGATTCATATGCAATGCATACATCCATTATACATTGAAAGGCTGTTTTAGCATGAAACATGATGGATGTCTAATCCTTGTATTTCATAATAGCTCTTTTTAGATCTTGAAGACTTGGCTAATATCATTTATGACACCTATTAAGCACCTATAAAATCACTTCTACCTTCCTAAGAACTTCGTAGTGGGTCTCCTACCCTTTGCAAGTTGTGGCTTCTTGCACCCAAACCATAACTATCTTGTTTTAATAAGAATCTCTGAAAGACTTGACTTTTCTTTTGAAAAGGTTCATTATTGAGCTTGAAGAATTCCAATATATACTTTGACGCACCTTCGAATAAACCAAGATAAGCAATGAATCTTGTAAAATTTTGCATATACTCCTCAAATGCAATTATGCATGCTTCACAAAAGTGTTGCCCATCAATGGGCACAAACCTGCACAATTCAAGGAATCTGTTTCTAGAGAGCATATACTTCTTTTCATCACCATCATGTATCTGTTCTCATAAAGTTCCTCTTCATGAATAATGCCAGCCCATCTTAACTCTTCAAATGCTTTGAAGAAGTCTGCATGCTTTCAAAAAGTCACATTACTCAAGACTCGATCATCACTTGCAAGCCTCTTGAATAACATTGGACATAGAGTGATACTACTAGGAGTTGGTGTTTTTGGCCTGCCTTGCATACTCATACAACTTCCTTGTGCAAATTTCTCATCAAGCTTTCTTTGATTGGTAAACAAAGAAGCTCGATTGATGTATATTGATTGTAGTGAATACCGTGCGGTTCCACATATATACCCCTCAGCACCTTCAGAGTGTAGATCAGTGTGGTTATAAAAGTATCTCCAAAGAGGTGATTCTGTGAGTTTGGCTTCTACAACTTCTTCATCCTCGCTATCACTATCATCATCACCCAACCTCTCACGTCATTGTACTTGGGTTACTTTTTGGTTAGCTCTTTGAGATCGAGGTCTTTTTTCTCTTCTTTGAGGTACAACTATAGCTTCCACACGAGCATGAAACTTAGATGGTGTCTTTTTGTTTTCCATGCTCATTGCATTCTACACCTATGGTTGGACAGGTGCAAGGGCCGAAGGTGAAGGTTGTACAAAAGCCTCAGAAGATCCAAGTGCACCACCATCTTGATCATCTTGAATATCTAGCAATGCATCCCATATAATAGCCTTTAGAGAAATGCAAGGCATCAATTATATATGAATAGTTTATGGATTTTGCCACCTCCCACAAGAAGTACTTCTTGGAGTTTGTCCTCAACTTTATTACATGTTGGCCCTTCATGTTATCATCATCACATATGGCTACCGCCTAGGTTGTCCCCATGTGGAAGCACATCAAACTTCAAGACAACTCTGTCACTTCTAACTACTTGGGTAGAAATTTTGGATTTGTCACTTTTGCTGAAGTGAGAATGAGGTGACAACTCTTTGGCTTCTCCGTCATATACCAAGCATGATCAATGAGTTTCTCCTAAACAGACATGCCGCATGGCCATTGCAAATTCCTAAAATTGTAAAACATATTACATAAGACACCTTAAGCTTTGTAGACTCCCCTCCTTAACCAAAGAATGTAATTAATAAAAGGCCATTGATAAAATCTCAAATTTAGATCTATAAATTTAGATAAAACTACCAAGACATTGAATAGTATACTCACTTTTACTCCTATGAGGGGTTCTCTGAACAGTAAGTGCATTGCCTAGTGCAAGGATGGTAAGAATTGGGATGACTTTCTTTGATGGATTCTCTCCAACCATCAACAAGGTAACAAGGTTGGATTGTTGTTTGTCTAAAACATTTGGACCACCACAGACATTGCCTAGTGCAATGACCCATACCTTGTGATGGTGGGAACCTAGAAGTACCAAGAAAATCTTTATTCCCTTGTCTAAATGGTTGGGACAGGTTTCTTTGATCATGGTGTCCATCAACAAGTAACAAGGTATGAGTGTGTCTATCTACAACATCTGAGCAACCACGGGCATTGCCTAGTGCAATGATCCCTACCCCATGGTAGTGGGAACTCGGAAGTACTGGGAAAGCCCTTATTCCCAAGGGTTGGGATAGGTTTCTTTAATGGATGGTGTCTTTCAAAATGTTTACGACCTAATGTCCAAAGTTTAAAGAAACATGCTTAAGGTTACAACCTAAGTTTTAGCCTAAGATTTAGCCTAGTGGTTGAGACAATCGAGTGTGTATGGGTGGGGTATTATGTACTAATGCTAATGTAAATACTTATATTCTAATCTTAATATTATGTAATTTAAATATATTTTAGTTCCAATTCTAACCTAATCTCATATGAGCTAAATACATTTTAACTACTAGATGTATTTTAATCCTAATGTAGATACTAATCCTAATCTAATGCGGGCTAATTTTAATATTTTCTAAATTTTAAATTAAATATACTTTAATCTATCCTAACTATTTATTCACCTCTAACTGATATATTCTAATCCTATTTAATACTTATATATCCTTATCGTAATATAGTATAATATCTACTAAGTACTTATATTATAAATTACTACTATGTAATATAATTATTTAAAAAATTAATATAAGCTTAATATACTTTTAATTACATTATTTTAAATTAGATACATATACCTTATATTTTAAATTAGTACACCATGAATTTAAATCTAACTTTCAAATAGATTATGTTGAGCTTACTGCATAACAAATATCTGGCCGTGTGATAGTCAAATATATAAGAGATCCAATGAGTTGCCTGTAGTATTTGTCATTGACTATAGGCTTTTCTGAATCTTGAGTAAGTTTCAAACTCTGTTTCATGGGAGTGGCTGCAATCTTGCAATTTGCCATATAAAACTTCTTCAGGAGACTTCAACATACTTAAGTTGACTCATGAATGTGCCATCTGAATCTCTCCATAACACCATTCCAAGACAATAGTGCATAAGTCCAAGATCTTTCATGTCAAACTCTGCAGATAAGTCTTGTTTTAGTTCTTTGATGAAGCTATCCTTGCTTCCTGTCACAATCAGATCATCTACATACAAAAGTGCAATAGTAATGTCTCCCCTTAAACTTTGTAGTAGAGAGTATGATCTGCATTGGACTTCATGTATCCTAGATCAGCAAAATACTTGTCAATTCTATTGTACCAACTACTAGGTGCTTGCTTTAATTCGTAGAGACTTTTCTTGAGATGGCAAACCTTATTCTCCTTTCCCGGTTCAACATAACCTGTTGGTTGTTGCATGTAGACTTTCTCGTCAAGATAACCATTGAGAAATGCATTCTTGACATCGAGCTGATACACATTCCATCTGCTGAGTATCGCTGGTGATAATAAGAGCTGTATGGAATCCATCTTTGCTATTGGAGCATAAGTCTCATCATAATCTTGACCATATGGCTGTACAAATCCTTTTGCAACTAATCTGGCTTTATATCTTTGAATACTGCCATCTAGATTGTACTTCACTTTGTATACCCATTTGTTTGCTATGGCCTTCTTTCCTAGTGGAAGGTCGCATAATTCCCAAGTATTATTCTTATACAAAGCATCCATTTCTTCATTCATAGCAGTTTGCCATTTTGACTTGTCTATTGCATCTTCGAAGTACACTAGCTCTTCTATAGCCATGATGGTAGTTATAAGAGCATAATTGGTGGTTTCAATCTGAATTGCTTTGCCTTTCTAAGTATATGTTAATCTAGCTAGAGGTCTGCTTTTCCTAGTAGACCATCTGAGCTACTGTGGCTCTACTTGGGGTGTTTCTGGCAATTCTTGCTCTTCTTCATCAACATGTTTTGTAGATGACTGTGAAGTCGATGCTTCTATCTCCTGTGTAGGTGAGGTTTTCCATTCTAATTCCTCATCAAAGATTACATCTATGGAGATAATGACCTTGTGGTTGATGGGGTCATACAATTTGTATGCTTTTCTTTCTTCACTGTAGCCAACCATGATGCATTTAAGTGACTTCACATCCAATTTCCTGCGATGATCATCAAGTATGTGGGCATATGCTATGCAACCAAATATGCGGAGATGCCCAATGTGTGGCGTGTGTCCAGTGAATGCTTCATAAGGAGTCATTCCCTGTATCGGTTTGGTAGGAAGCCCATTAAGCAAGCAGTTTGTTATAGCTATTGCTTCTGCCCAATACTAATTCGAAAGATGCTTTTCACTAAGCATTGCTTTAGCACTGTTTGCTAAAGTCCCATTCTTCCTTTCAGCTCTTGCATTCTGCTGAGGAGTATTTGCACATATGAATTATCTTCGAATGCCGTGATTTTTGCAAAAGTTCATGAATGCTGAAGACATGTATTCACCTCCTCTATCTGATCTCATGAACTTGATCTTTCTGCCTGTCTAGTTTTCTACCATGGCGTTGAATTCTTGAAATCTGAAAAACACTTCAGATTTCTCTTTCAAAAAGTAGACCGAACAATATCTGCTATAGTCATTGATGAAAGTTAAGTAGTAAAGTGAACCATTAATGCTATGGGTCTGGGCATAACCTCATATATCTTTATGTATCAAATCAAGAATACCTCGTGCACGAGAGGTACTTTTGCCAAAGTGGTTCGCTTTTGTTTGCCGAAGCAGCATGCTTCGCAAATCTTTCCAAGAAACTGTAACTTCAGAATCCCAACTGCCGTATTTTGATTCCTGAGATCTAACAAGTACTTGAAGTTGACATGACCATATCTCTTGTGCCATTTTGCAGATAGTGGCATCTATTGTGGTTGAGCTAACATGGCATGCTTATCTGGTACTGTAGCTAGCAATCTGTATAAGTGTCCTTCTTTGACACCTTTTGCTACTAGCTGATATCTTTTGGATTTATCTCTGATAGTGCATTCATCATCATTGAAGATAACTCTATAGTTGTGTTCCGTCATTTGACGTACTGACAAAAGGTTCTTGCTGAGCTTCGGAACATAGAGCACATCTTTTACTAATCCTTTTGTACCAGTGAAATTGTTCATAGGGATAATACATGTCCCTCGAACTGGATTCGGTGTATTGTCTGCTGTGTAGATGACATTCTTTTGTCCTTCTAATGGCTTCATTTCTGTGAACCATTCCTAATGATTTGTCATGTGAGATGATGCACCGCTATCGATGTACCAAGGATCCTGTTCCACTTGATTGACTTGATAGCTGAAATCCTCTTTGGGATTGAAATCAGTGTCTGGGTACACTGTATCAGTTTGATGCATGTCCTCGCTTGCAAGAAACATATTCCCATGTTCATTTGCAAAATGACTATGACTAGAATGTCCACCACGATGATTTCCTCTGCCTCAAGAATTCCCTCGATTGCTGCTGGATTGACCGCTATGGTCGTACTGCTTCTTGCGGCAATCTTTTTCATAGTGTCCAAACTTATAACAGTAGTTACACTAGATGTTTGACACATTGGTGGATGCATTCCCTCATCCTTGAAATCTTTCTCGGTTGGAATGATTTTCTCTTTGCTAATTCTAATGTTGCTGACGATGATGTTGATGCTGATTTTGATTTTGTTGTTGATGATGACCACTTTTTTGATATGATCTACCTCTACCTCTGCCTCTGCCTCTGTCTAAAGTTGTGAATGCTTGATCATTAGAATGACCTTTTCGTGCTTGAATTGCTTGAGTCCTAAGTTCTTCACCAAGTAGAATTGACTGAAGTTCTTCCAGTGTCAAAATTTGCCATTGGATGGTAATACTTTGGACTAGATTCTCATATCCATCTCCTACTCCATTCAGGATTACTTGAACCATTTCTATGGGATTCATAGTCTCTCCTGGTACTGCAAGTTGATTGTTGTAGTCTTTTATGCGGAGTACATAAGCATGATCAGTTTCGCTGCTGTTGCGGAAACTCTGGTTGATCTGGTTTCTCGAGGTGAGAATCCTGGATGTGTTCTTTGACTCGTAGGGAGCTGCAAACATATCCCATGCTTCTTTCGATGTCTTGACTGTGTTGAGCTGTCCTAGCATGACATCTTGCACATTTTGCTTGATCAGATGATAGGCATACTTGTCTTTCTTATCCCATTCTGCTTGAGCTCGGGCAATGGCAAGATCTGCTACTGATGCGAAAATTATTTGTGTAGCTGTAGATCCTGTTGTTGGTGCTGTGACAATAGATGGAGTAGAGCTACTAGTGGTTGGATTGTCCAATGGTCTAGGTGTAGACCCATCGACATACTCCCATTTGTCTTGAAGTACAAGAATGGTCTCCATTCGATATTTCCATGTACCATAATTAGCGTTGTCTAACTTAGCAGATGCCTCCAGATTGAGGTTGCTAGTCATAGACATGTTGCAAGAAATGTACTCAAAAGTGTTGTGAAAATCTCTGTATGAATCAGCTGCACATACACTGACTGTACCAAGTGAAATCTCTGAATTGTCGATAAAGAAGTATAATATATAAAAAAATTGATATGTATTACAACGCTTGTGGCAATGATGCCAGGAATATCCAAGGGGCTTTACAAGGCTGAAATGATGTGCACAATGCTATGAGATAGTCAAATAGGCTTTACAATGGTGGCATGTGTGTGTGAAATCAAATGCTATCTACCCACTGAAACAATCTACAATGCCTCTGTACTCTCTGAAGTATGCTCACTGAACTAATGAATGTAAGGTTTCAGGTAATGTAATAATGTGAAACTATATATGAGCATATGGACTGACTCCAAGTAGGTACTAGTCGGGAATTTTGGGCATGGCTTAGATTAGCAACTTGGGAAAATTCAAAGCGTCCTCTCTATGGCGATCTAGTCTACTCTGATCTAGATCAATACCAACCATTGATCGATGAAAGAACAGCAAATAATTCCTTTTCTTTTGTTCTTTTGAAGTGCTAGGTCAGATGCATCGATGTAGAGGCAAATGTGCATGAAGTGGTTTTGTTGGTGACAAGACTCAAATGTGAGTGTAACTTGCACTGAAATATGCACGTGATGTGATGAGCACATAAAGCACAAAAAACGAGTGACATTCCCTTTTGGAGCGCCCTCAAATTCTTCCTAGATTAAGAGATACGACTTGATCTAGGTGGAGGGGCAAAAGGAGTGCAAATGTGCTCAATGATGATGTGTCACTGTGGGTCACATGCAGTGATGATGTGGCACTATGCCTAACAAGAGGTGTGCCAGTGGAGCTCTGTGTTGAGGTGGCAGGAGTGGTCACATGTAGTGACTGTGGAGCACTGTGTGTGCCTGTAGAGGTCAGTGCTGATTGGACAGCTGAGGTGGCATAGATGATGATGTCAATAAATGACATGGCAAAGCTGATGTGGCACTGATGACATGGTAGGTGATGTGCCCTTGATGATGTGGCAAGTGATGTGTCCCTGATGACATCGCATGGTGATGTGGCACTGATGACATGTCCTACTAACGTGGCAGTAATGATGTGACAGTTGATGTGGCTAATGATGTGTCTGTGATGATGTGGCTAATCAATGGTTCAATTGACCTAACCACAGTTAGAACTTATCTATCATGTGGCAGAAAATTGACCAATGAGCAAACTCAAGGTTAGCTTGATCTAACCTTAGTGGGAGCCTATCTGCCACGTGGAGACTTAGAGAGAGAATCCTATGGTTTGAAACCTTGTAGATACGATGATGACAACAGATTTTGACGACGGATTGTTGTCGTTTGGAGCACCGTTTGGAGATGGCGAGGCTCACAGGAGCATGCAGAGGAGTCATTTGGAGCCGTCAGTTGCTAAGCATGGCGAACATTGGAGCCACGTGGGTGTTGGAGACGTTGTAGGCAGAGACGTGGGAGGGGCAGTCGTAATGCTCATTGGATCTCGCTAAGGCACTGTGAGAGTTGGTTGTGGGTGCAGTTGGTTGCTTTGGAAAGGCTGGTCGGGAAGCTGATGCATGGCTATTAAAGGAGTTACTAGCTCAACAGAGAGGCTTGGTGAGGCACTAGAGAGGCTCAAGGGGCAAGTTGATGAAGGTAGCTATGTGTCAATGTTGAAGAGCACTTGGAGAGGCTTGGAGGCCCGTCATCTACTGAGTAGGGAGCTGTCATTTGCTGCTTCATTTGAGCCGCTGAACTGCTTGGAAGTTGGAACCTTAGGAATCCGATCGTTGTAGTCAGTAGCTTGTGCATGGGCATTCGTTGGAGGCTACGGGCTCTTGGAGCGTAGATGGCGATGGAAGGAGCCACTATGTGAGCTTAATGTTGAGACCGTTGCTGGATCCTTAGTCCAGCCGAGGCACAATGAAGCTATTGCTTTGGACCTTTGGAAGTCAAGGCTTCGTTGTAGGATCTGGGGCGTAGCTGCTATGGCTCAGCTTACCTCCACTATTGCAGAAGTCATTTCGCAAAGAGCAAGGAGTTGCTTGTAGGTAGAGGACAAGACTAATCGAGGTGGCCCTTACCTTTTCTCTTTTCTCTCAAAACCAGTAGAGCTTTGGGCTCTTTCTCTCAAATGATAGGATGTCTATTTTCTCCTTATCTATCTCTCATAAGGATACAAGAACTCTTTCACACGATTCTCTCGTAGAGATCGCTTACAATCTCTCTTGCTTTCAATCAAGGAACTCTCTCTCACGTAAAGATGAACGGAATGGATGAAAATCCCTTCACATGAATGGAAGTCTCTACGGAAGTGAACTCTCACAAGAACACTCAAGAACTCTCAATCTCACAATCTCTCTCACAAGCTCAAGAATCACAATGCCTCAGCGAAAGGCAAGGGAGCTCTGATACCATGACAAAATACGAAGAGAGGAGAGGAAAAGAGTGGAGATGACTAACTATACAGTAGATTTAGTTGAAAAAATAGAATATATACAAACCCATTTAGGGTTAGGGTTAGGGGATCTAACCCTTTCCTTTATAGCACTCTAAAGGTTTAGTGCTATGTACATATGATCATGTGATGGTGCTATGCACACATGATCAAATGATGTTGAGCGTGAACTCTCAACAGTGTTGTCTTTCTTGGCATCTTCCTCAAACTTCAATAACTTCTTGTGGAACCTATTATTCGAAAAATAGGCAAGTAATGATTGAATCCTTTGAGAAGGAGGAAGGCAAAGTTCATCCTTGAATTCAAGTTGTGTGAGGAATGCACTCCACGATTGCTACATAAGCCTGGGAGAAACTAGAGTCATATGCGGCCCAAGGTTAACCCGACCAAGGTTAAGGTGTGTGTGTTTTAGTTATAAAAGCCCACAAAACTTGGTACATGTCGACTACAGTCTTGAATTGAGACTGTATTTCTATTCCACCTAGTTAGATACAAGTTCCAAGTTTTTTCAATGATGAGAATAGTAGAAGCCAGCACTGTTGTCCATCGCTCCATGGACATGAATTACTTGCCTATCACCATCCAAAAAAAGCATCTATTAGAACAACATAACTTCTTTTAGGAAGATAGGTAATCCATGTACTTCCCAACTTGTTATCTCGTCTTACCATGGATGAAGACAATAATTAGATTCTAAAACTGATGTACAAATACCAAGAAGTCAAGTTATTTGCCATCTACAGTAAGGGTTTATCCTTAAATTACACCAACTCCTCCATTGATCATCCCCAATACTCCAGTCCTTCTATTGAGAGGGTAACAAAGGAAACCTAGCCTTCCATTAAGGAGGCATGTTTAATACAGTTACGTTCCTAGCCTTCCATGAAGGAGGCAAAAAGAAAAAGAAAAAGAGACTTTGCAATCGTGCATTAAGCACTAAAAAACAAATACAAAAAATATAGTGATGTTCCGAGCCTTCCATGTAGGAGGCAAAGAAAAAAAGCAACCTTGTAACATGTTTCAAGGAAGTTTTAAAAAAAACTAAAAAATATCCCAGCCTTCCATTGAGGCAGAGTAAATATATAAGAGACCTATTAGTAAGGATCCTAGCCATCCATCATAGGAGGCATTTAACAAAAAACTGTAATAAAAAAGGGGGGGAATTTTAACTTGTCAGGAAAAAAAGGAAAGGAAAAGATATTTTTTGGAGGGCCAAGTGGTTATTAAGTGAAAGGGGAAATCGGGGTTTCAGAGTTTCAAAGTAAGAGGAGGGAAGGACTAAGAAGTAGTGTAGGAAGGAGAGGGGAAGAGGAGCATAGGAAGGAGAAGGAGGAGTGTAGGATAGAGAAGGGACGGCCTAAGGAGTAGTGTAGGAAGGAGAAGGGACGAGGAGCGTAAGGAGGAGGAGGAGCTTAGGAGGAGGAGCATAGGAAAGAGAAGGGAGGAGGAGCGTAGGGGGAGGAGGCTCAATGGCAAAAGAAGGGAGAGGTCAAAGAAAGAAGGAGGAGCATAGGAGGAGCACAAGCAAGAGAAGGTAGGAGCAGCATAGGATGGAAAAGGAAGGGCCAGTGTAGGGTGAGACTAGCGGTAGATAAGGAGGAAGTATTCCAAGCGGAGAAGAGGGAAAGTACGCTAGTGAGAGCAGCCAAAAATGCTACGTAGAGTGACTTTTTGTGTTCAAAGCATGAAGAAAGACAAAGTTAGAAGTAGGAAAAACCTAATTTGTTCCCATAAAAGCAGATGGAGGCAACAATTTCATTAAGAGAGCTTGAAGCAGGAGTAGGATAGGAGAGGTGTGAGGGGGTCACCTTAGTCATATACTATAGGGCTCATTAAATGCACCAAAAAATAAGATGGGTGACTTGAGATAAGGATGGGTTTAGTAGATATATAGCAAGATTCATTACCCTATAATGAGCAAAGACCTTTTGAAACATATGAGAATCCCATGTTAATTTGTAGCATTATTAACACACTTTATGATGATTACGAGCAAAGTGCCCGGTGAGTAATTCTAATATTGATCATGCTCCTGTGTTTGCGAGTGAACCATAATGTGAAAAGAGAGAAAATATTTTTGAGATGCTAACACAATAGTTAAAAAAAGGGGAAACTTTTTATTGCTAGTAATATACCGAAGTACAAATATTCCCGCAGGGAACTACAAGCTATATCAATGACTACCAAAGGAAGGGGAAACTTCCAAGGAGTACATTAAGTGGTCTCAGAGAACTACCATGCTTAGTTATGGGACACAGGAGAAGTCCATGGTGTAAGATATAGGACTCTGTGTGTGTGTGTGTGTGTGTGTGTGTGTGTGTGTAAAGGGGTAAGGAATGGGTTAGAGAAGAGGGATAGAAGTGTGTGTGTACTCGCCTTGACCCAAGGGGGACACCAAATGATGGGGGAAGGACACCCATCAAATGGCATCCTGCCCCACTCCTAGAAGAGTAATTAAAGAGGAAGTATCGATCCTTCAACTAGGAAAGTCATTTTTCCTAATGAAATTGATGATCAGTTTTTTGATCATTTGTAAGGAAAAGCAATTATCACAAAATAATTTCATTAATTTATTAAGATCAAGCCAAGCAATGTCATGGGATGAAGCTACATAGATAATAGGTACAACTTGAGACAGACACACCTTATAGTAATTAATTCTAGTTAGGCCTATTGCTATGAAGATGAATAATGGCAACATTAGGAACTGGTAGTTTGTTTTTCTTCCAAGTAGTTGATGATGACTATTCTCCAATAAAAGGTCTAAGAATGGTAACAGAGGTATTGAGAAAGGTGGCATGACGTGTGATGGATCCAATGTATTCAGAAGGAGGTTTCAATGATATAATATTTAGAAAATAAATCCACCATGGATTCTTAGTTGACCTTTCTTGAGAAGGATCAAGGCATTTTTATGACAAATCGATTACTGCAAAAATGAAGGTCATCGTCAATAAATCTAGAAGACATTCGACTATCATCCCATAGATGAGGGATTGCTTCACAGCATGCTAGTAGTAATGTCAAAGGTGTGCATAGAGAATATTTGCACGGGAACATTAACCAAAAAATCATTCGAGCTATTAATTATCCAAAAGGCATTTATTTTGTTCTTGCAAAATTTCCATGCATCTACGTGAATAGTGTTTGTGACCTCTTTGATTCCAAGCATCATGTTAGATAGTCCAGAATCAATTAAAGATATAATATGTGAGAAAATACATGAATGAGCATTTGTAATCCACCTAAAACTATTCTTATGGGATTTATAGTTGCACATAAGATAAGGTAGAGTTCCAATGTTAGTTTCCCCAAGTCCAAATAGATTAATTCTCTCTTTGATACATGTTGTAATCTCGCATTCTGTCAAAGAGCATCCTTCAAATTCCAAGCTAGACACCCTTTTCTTTGCTAACATTTGGCATAATCTTTTGCAAATAAAGGTGGGTATTTGTGGGATTTGTCAAGTCCAACAATAAATAGATATGAATTCAAGTATTTGATTTCACTAAGGATATGATCCTCCTTAAACCAAGGTTGGGACGCATTCCAATTTGGGCACCTCCTATCAATGGTATCAAGAACCAAGATTTTGATTTTAGCTTTGTGGCAACTACTTGGCATAACATTCATTAATTTAAAAAGTGAGCAACATGCTTTGTATAGTTGTTCAATAGCAATGTATGGGTTAAGAGGAAGAGGAGGGATATGATTAAGACCTTTAGAAAAAAAACCCTTAATTTCAGATGATGACAAATAGAAGTGTTAGTAGTAGTAAGGGCATCTGGTTCATTAAAAAAGTCAACAGTTATAAATGGAGCAAAGTGTTTGCTTTGTGCACATAACATGAATAAACCTCTTCAAGTATTTTCTATCCACCACCAACCTTTTCAATCCATTCCCTTGAGTATCCAAGGATCTTTGAGGAACATCACTCAAAAGAAATTTGCTTGATTATGTCCCCAAAGTCGTCATAGCGCTTTGATCCATGCATAGGCCATTTGGAGGAGTAGGAAGATGAGGATCCATGTGGAGTGAAAAACCTAGATTTTTTGCCTGAGCCTTTGGATGAGTCAATAGCAAGGCTGGGTTTGAGAATCCATTCAATCACTATTGCAAGAGGAGTGTGGTTGATCTTGGGAAGAAGTGGGGAGTTTGGAGTAGCTCGAGATAAGTTTTTTTGACGTTTAAGTAGCTGCTCTTGAAAAAATGTAAAAGGCAATAAGTGAAGTCCTTACCTCAAGAGGGAGGGAAGCCACCCATGCTATGAATGCATAGAACTTAGCTTTAGTAGAATCAACCTTAAAGAGGGAGTGGAGGTTGTGTATCATAAACCATAGCACCCACATGATCGAAGAAGTGCGACCAAATCCATCTTGAGAAGAGCATTGACACTTAATGTAAGGTCTATGAATGCTCCATAATGTCTTGAGATATTTATTTCCAGTTTTTTCTATAGGAATGGCTTTGGTTCTAAATTAGACACTATGATTGGCACATTTAGATGGATCAAAGGTGTGTAGAGCAAAGAGTGGAAGAGTAAAATTCAGCTCAGCAGAAAGATACACTTTCTCTTGCCAAACAGACACATTACATTGGTCCATAGCCTCCGAAGAAAGGTTACATAAAGTAATGAGGGAATCTAAGGTAAAGGGGGCCCAATAATATCTAAGGTAAGGTCTCAAAGGCCCAAAGCTTATGAGAAAGCCCAAGAGAGTCCAATTCCAACTGTCTAAGGGGCAAAAGGGGGATAAAGGAAGCAAATTCAAAAAAAGGATTGTCAAAGGTGGCTTCACCAGAGGAAAAGGCTTAGATTAAGTTGGCTAGAGCTTCTTTCTCTTCTTTGTCTAGTCCGCCATCAACATCATCCACGAGATTGAGAGGGATGCAAGTAGTCAAAGCCGAGAGAGAGATCAAGGGAAGATTGTTTACTAAGAGGAGCTTGTTGACAATGGCCGAAAGACTCTTGTTATTATAAAACTCCAGGTCCTGTTCATCCGTGATATTCATGTCGTTGAGTTGTGGGAAGAAGTTATCTAAAGTTGCATTGGCAAGATGAGGATCCTTACGAAAGGTCACTAGCAACTACAACCAATCATTAAGAGAGGCAATGCTGATGGCTGAGGGAGTGTTGTCTTTCTTGGCATCTTTCTCAAACTTCAAAAACTTCTTGTGGAACCTATTATTCGATAAATAGGCAAGTAATGATTGGATCCCTTGAGAAGGAGGAAGGCAAAGTTCATCCTTGAATCTAAGTTGTGCGAGGAATGCACTTCAGGATTCCTACACAAGCCTAGGAGAAACTAGGGTCATACGCCTCTTTCTCTTCTGTGTCTAGTCCGTCGTCAACATCATCCACGGGATCAAGAGGGATGCAAGCAGTCAAAGCCAGGAGAGAGATCAAGGGAAGGTTGTTTACTAAGAGGAGCTTGTTGGCAATGGCTGGAAGGCTCTTGTTAGAAAACTCCAAGTCTTGTTCATTCATGATATTCACATCATTGAGTTGTCAGAAGAAGTTGTCTAAAGTTGCACTGGCAAGATGAGGATCCTCACGAAAGGTCAGTAGCAACTGCAACCGGGAAGAAGTTGTCTAAAGTTGTACTGGCAAGATGAGGATCCTTACGAAAGGTTAGTAGCAACTGCAACCAATCATTGAGGGAGGCAATGTTGATTGGGCTGAGAGAGTGTTGTCTTTCTTGGCATCATCCTCAAACTTCAATAACTTCTATAGGAACCTATTATTCAGAAAATAGGCAAGTAATGATTAGATCCCTTGAGAAGGAGGAAGGCAAAGTTCATCCTTGAATCCAAGTTGTGCGAGGAATGCACTCCATGATTCCTACACAAGTATGGGAGAAGAAAATAGGCAAGTAATGATTAGATCCCTTGAGAAGGAGGAAGGCAAAGTTCATCCTTGAATCCAAGTTGTGCGAGGAATGCACTCCATGATTCCTACACAAGTGTGGGAGAAACTAGAGTCATACGCAGCCCAATGTTAACCCAGCCAAGGGTTAACTAGGGTTAAAGTGTGTGTGTTTTAGTTATAGAAACCCACAAAACTTGGTACACGTACACTACAATCTTGAATTAAGACTCTATTTCTATTCCATCAAGTTAGATACAAGTGATTATTAAGTGAAAGGGGAAATGGTTTCAGAGTTTCAAAGTAAGAGGAGGGAAGGACTAAGGAGTAGTGTAGGAAGGAGAAGGAGGAGTGTAGGATAGAGAAGGGACGAACTAAGGAGTAGTGTAGGAAGGAGAAGGGACGAGGAGCATAGGATGGAGGTGGAGCTTAGGAGTAGGAGCATAGGAAAGAGAAGGGAGGAGAAGCATAGGAGGAGGAGGCTCAATGGCAAAAGAAGGGAGATGTCACAGAAAGAAGGAGGAGCATAGGAGAAGGAGCGCAAGCAAGAGAAGGTAGTAGTGTAGGATGGAGAAGGAAGGGCCAGCGTAGGGTGAGACCAGTGGTAGATGAGAAGGAGGAAGTATTCCAAGTAGAGAAGAGGGATGCTACGCCAGTGAGAGTAGCCAAAAAGGCTATGTAGAGTGAGTTTTTGGGTTCAAAGCATGAAGAAAGACAAAGTTGGAAGAAGGAGAAACCTGATTTGTCGCCATAAGATCAGATGGAGGAAACAAGTTTGTTAAGAGAGCTTGAAGCAGGAGTAGGATAGGAGAGGTGAGGGGGTCACCTTAGTCATATACAATATGGCTCATTAAATGCACCAAAAAATTAGATGGGTGACTTGAGATAAGGATGGGTTTAGTAGATATTTAGCAAGATTCATTACCCTATAATGAGAAAACACATTTTGAAACATATGAGAATCCCATGCTAATTTGTAGCATTATTAGCACACTTTATGATGATTATGAGCAAAGTTCTCGATGAGTAATTCTAATATTGATCATGCTCCTGTGTTTGCGAGTGAACCATAATGTGAAAAGAGAGAAAATATTTTTGAGATGCTAACACAATAGTAAAAAAAGGGGGAAACTTTTTATTGCTAGTAATATACCGAAGTACAAATGTTAACGCAGGGAACTACAAGCTATATCCACCACTACCAAAGGGAGGGAAACTTCCAAGGAGTACATTAAGTGCTCTCAGAGAACTACCGTGCTTAGTTATGGGACACAGGAGAAGTCCATGGGGTAAGATACATGACTATGTGTGTGTGTGTGTGTGTGTGTGTGTGTGTGTAAAGGGGTAAGGAATGGGTTAGAGGAGAGGGATAGAAGTGTGTGTGTGTGTGTACCTGCCCTGACCCAAGGGGGACAAAAAATGATGGGGGTAGGACACCCATCAAATGGTGTCCTACCCCACTCCTACAAGAGTAATTAAAGAGGAAGTATCGATCCTACAACCTGGAAAGTCATTTTTCCTAATGAAATTGATGATGAATTTTTTGATTACTTGTAATGAAAAGCCATTATCACAAAATAATTTCATTAATTTATTAAGATCAAGCCAAGCAATGTCATGGGATGAAGTTGCATAGAGAATAGGTACAACTTGAGAGAGACACACCTTATAGCAATTAATTCTAGCTAGGTCTATTGCTATGAAGATGAATAATAGCAACATTAGGAAGTGGTAGTTTGTTTTTCTTCCAGGTAGTTGATGAGGAGTATTCTCTGATAAAAAATCTAAGAATGGTAAAAGAGGTATTGAGAAAGGTGGCATGATGGGTGATAGATCCAATGTATTCAGAAGTAGGTTTCAATTATATAATATTTAGGGAATAAATCCACCATGGATTCTTAGTTGACGTTTCTTGAGAAGGATCAAGGCATTTTAGGACAAATTGATTATTGCAAAAGTGAAGGCCATCGTCAATAAATCTAAAAGACAATAGAAAATTTTAAGCTAGCTCCCATTGATTTAGTGCCATTAGTCTTTTAATGGAAGTAATCTCAAACTTAAGGAGGTACAAATTGCACCAGGAAGGAGAACAAGAATATCCCATGGGGTTACCAGAATATGTTTGACAATAGACTCACCAACCTAACAAAGGCATTAGTAAGTACATAGAGATTCATGTGTAGGAATTCGTCAAAGGAGACCTCAGGTTTCTTCAAATTGGTGAGTAAAATTTGTTGCTTGAGTATTCTAAAACCAGAATAACCTTTCTTCTTTAAGAGATCAATAGTGAAGCAAAGAGAAGACATTAGACTATCATCCCGTAGATGAGGGATTGCTTCACAGCATGCTAGTAGTAATGTCAAAGGTGTGCATAGAGAAGATTTGTGCGGGAACATTAACCAAAAAATCATTCGAGCCATTTATTATCCAAAAGACATTTATTTTTTTCTTGCAAAATTTCCATGCATCTACGTGAATAGTATTTGTGACCTCTTTCATCCAAGCATCATGTTAAAAAGTCTAGAATCAATTACAGGTGTAATATGTGAGAAAATACATGAATGAGCATTTGTAATCCACCTAAAACTATTTGAACTTATGGGATTTATAGTTGCACATAAGATAAGGTAGAGTTCCAATGTTAGTTTCCCCAAGTCCAAATAGATTAATTCTCTCTTTGATGCATGTTGTAATCTCTCATTTTGTAATGGTTGAGGTAATGAAGGCCTTCGTCTTCATTGGGGGTTGCAGGGTTTAGGAGTTTAAGGGTTAGAAGGAGGTTCCAAGGTTTAGAAGGAGGTTCCAAAGTTTAGAAGAAGTTCAAGGGTTAGAAGGAGGTTCCAAGGTTTAGAAGAAGGTTCAAGGGTTAGAAGTAGGTTCTAGGGTTTAGAGAGAGGTTCTAGAGTTTAGAAGAGATTCTAGGGTTAGAGAGAGGATCTAAGGTTTAGGATAGAGTACATGGTGGAGAACTCGTCTCTCTCATAGATCATCGAGGTTAAGGGTTGAGGAACTAAGGGTTTAGGGGGAGCATAGGAGTGGGAGAGGAAGAAGGTGTAAGAGCATGGGGGAGAGAAGAGAGAGGTGGGAGAAGGAGGAGGAGGAGGAGGGAGGAGGAGAGGGAGAAGATGGGTTGCAAGGTTGGAGGAAAGGGGAGGAGGAGTTGCAAGGTTAGGACATGATATTGGACGTGGAATGCAAGGAAGCATGGACACTTGAGACAATTGCTTGGAATACCAAAGTAGAATGACACCCAATGCCCCAAAGAGTGTGGGCTTCATTCCATTATGGGATATTTATACAAGTTGGAGAGCTTCTCTCCCTGCATGTAGGAATCATTACACATTCTCTCTCTACATGTAGAACTTGCATATAGAAGTTGCATGTAGGAGTTGCATGTAGAAATCACATGTAGAACTCGCATGTAGGTGTTGCATGTAGGAGTTGTATGTAGAACTCACATGTAGAACTCGCATATAGAACTCGCATGTAGGAGTTGTATGTAGAACTCGCATGTAGGAGTTGCATGTAGAACTCGCATGTAGGAGTTGTATGTAGAACTCGCATGTAGAACTTGCATGTAATGCAGATTGGATTTCTAAGAGGGATTATTTCTAGCCTTATGCAAGTACAAGCGGAGCTTTGCCACTACTCTACACACATATTCTGCTCTACCTAAGTCCATGTTGGCACAGAGACAACATACTCTCGGATGCATTTTATTACCCATCCTCAGGTTATGTTTGATTGCGAGCACGTACCTGGGTTGCCTACTTTTAGTCTAGTAGCTGTGGAACTTGTGTTGTGCCAGTCGATCCTGTTCTAAAGCCTTGGCACCATACAATTTTTGCTCAGTTTTCAAGTGGCCTATATCCACCATTTGCTCGAACAGAGATATGTGGTGTGCTTCTAAGAAGATCACTCTTTGATAGAGTTGGCTTGTAATTTGAGCATCGACCCTTTCATTGGGAATGAAACTGAGTGGAGGCAAATGGGAATCAAGGTAACATGGGACCTCTAGAATGAATTCCAATGTTTTACAAAATATAGCACTTAGGTGAAGGAAGCGATCAATGTTGTCGCACATTATTTGCTCATGCTATTGAAGTACTTGGACCATTGTGCCTTGGATATTCCATTCGACACCAGAGTATGGTTTGATCATTAGCCAATTAATGGAATGAATTCCAATGTTTTACAAAATATAGCACTTAGGTGAAGGAAGCGATCAATGTTGTCGCACATTATTTGCTCATGCTATTGAAGTACTTGGACCATTGTGCCTTGGATATTCCATTCGACACTAGAGTATGGTTTGATCATTAGCCAATTAATGGTTTGATTCTCATCCAAAGTGTGTATGTTGGCTTCCCATTTTTTACACCGTGGAATTGCATAGAACTTGGGATGGGTTTTGAGACATGGAGGTGCCCATAGGTACTCCTTTAAGAGCTTGGGGCAGCACCAATCAGGTTGTGGATCCAACTTGCTAATCCAACCTTCACTAATTTGATGTTGATGAAGGTTGGTAGGAAAGTTGTACAAGGTCCATCCACCTCGAGTTTTCATATCAGGATATTTGCTCCAAAATTCCTTGATGGGGTTACTGGGAAGTGGTATCTCATCAAAATCATACCCATCATTGGAACTTGACATGGGCATACGAATTGGATTATTTGGATCCTGATATTCAAAATCAAATACTATGTCATTTTCTATTGATGGAAGCACAAGCAGTATCGGAGGTGATGACAAGGTAGGGAGAGAATCTGGGGACATGGGGGAGAAATATGGCAGAGTGTTAGTTGCAGAAGGGGGAGCAAAGGGGAGGGAGGAAAGAACTGGGCAAATGGTTTGAGCAGCTTGGTAATCCTCAAGGGTAGGATTAGCAAGGGAGGGGAAGAAGCTAGGTGTGAGGGGCTCGTAAGTTGAAAATTGTGAGAGGGAAGGTTAGGCATGAGCAAAGAGACAATGGAGGGAAAATATGTTAGGATGGAGCTCAAGGAAGGTTAAGAGGGTGGTATGTGAGGAGAGTGGGAGATAAGTAAGGAGTCTTACTTGCAGCTTTCTTACATACACAATGGGGGAATACACACAAAGGTGAACCAAACTCAGCTAACCTACGTGGCATATTAACTGAGCCACTAACTAGAGTACATAAAGATAGCTGTCATTCAACTATTACTCATGGGCGGTGTACCTATCACATTTGTAGCTAACAAGTCGGTGACATAAATGCACAACGATCACCCTGGCATATCACGAGGGAGCTCGATATCTCAACACTCTCCATCCCAATTCCTACACACCAAGCAGGTCTCTAAACTTGCACAGCTTCTCTGCACCCAATGCCTTCGTGAATATGTCAGCTACCTGATCCTCTGTGCTGACATAAACTAGATCAATAAAACCTACTAGGACCTTCTCCTGCACATAGTGATAATGCACCTCAATGTGCTTTGTTCTAGCATGATAGACTGGGTTATTTGCCAAGTGTATACTACTCATGTTGTCACAATAAATGACAATTGGCCCATGTATAGACTGATGCATATCATATAGTAGCTTATGCAACCGAGCTGCCTCACATGCAGCCATTGCTGCACCCTTGTACTCAGCCTCTGTGCTCGACAAGGCAATTGTAGGTTGTTTCTTGCTGCTCCAAGTAACTTCAGCACTCCCAAAAGAGAACACATATCCATTGGTAGATCGTCTATCAAAAATACTACTAGACCAATCAACATCAGTGTATCCATGCAATTGTATCTGAACCCTGGTCTCATAAAATAGTTCATACTGCAATGTGGACTTCACATACCTCAGTATGTAGACTAGCTGCATCCAAATGCGGTTTCCTTGGAGCCTCCATAAACTGACTTACCAACCTAACAACATAGCTCAAATTTGGCTTGGTAATAGTCATATAAATCAAACTTCCAACTATGCATTTGTACATAGTAGGGTCCTCCTATGCTCACCTGCATCTGCGCTCAGCTTCACATTCTGCTCCAAAGGAACTAAAATAGGCTTACAGCCTGTCATCCCATATTTGCATAGCATGTCCAATCCATATTGCCTATGCAAGAGCCGTAGCCCACTTGTGGATCTAATCACCTCAGCCCAAGAAGTAACACAACTCTCCCAAATCCTTCATCTCAAACTTTTGCTTCAATAGCATTTTCACATGAAGAATATCTTCATCACTATCACCTGTGATGATTAAATCATCAACATAAATGACAAGCAGCATAATGCCTTTCTCCATTTTTCTCACATAAAGTCCGCTAGTTTTTCCAAATAGTTACTGCAAAATAATCCGAATTCCCTCTCCATTGGGTTCAATATTTCCAACAACTTAGGACTGAGTGTGATCACTTGGTTCTAGATCATATATAACACATTTAGTGTCCCACCAATGCTCAACTGTCTTCTAAGGATATGTTCTAATCCCTTCTTCAAATATTCCTTTAATGTGTTCTCAATCACAATTTTATTATCAATGGTACACACATGTCCCCATTCTATGTTAATGAATTTTGTAAAAGTACTATTTTCACACCGACACATAATCTCTTACCCATCTATGAATACTGTCCAAGGTTTACACAGTAAAGATGCTAAATTCTCAGAGAACTGCCAAGCAATGTTAGTATCTTTTATGGAGTCAATCACATTATCCATCTTGTGGTGATAGAGAACATCTATAAAAAGTTTTTTAATTGAGAACATTTCAAGTAGAGGGTTATCGAATAATGCATGCATGAAGATGCTAGATTTCTTTTCTTTACTCATCAGAATTCTCGTGTTGTGTGGCAATACCACGATACTTCTCAACCAAACATCACATACCTGCAATCAATCAATCCTTGTCATCATAGAGCAGATGTCGTACAGGAAGATTCTTGTTCTTTGTATCAGTGTATGACATGGTCTTACCCCTTCTCAAGATCTTTGATTGTCGTACCTGGAAATTCGAGCTATCCAAATGTACTGAACTCTCGTCGGGGGTTGCCATTCAATCATCTGATGGGAATAGTGGTCTCTAGGTGAGTAGTATGATGGGCATCCCCATCCCCTGGTATATCCAATGCGTCCCGCTGATATCCCTCTAGCTCAAGATCCATATGCTCTAGCGAGTAGTGTCTCTAGGGACCATAGCATGAGTTCCCCATATGACATTACTCCTGGTGCTGGTTGGGGTAACAAAGGAGCAAGGGGGTTCTGGTCCAGATTCTTCACAGCTAATTAAAGTAGCTCCCTTATGTAGTGAAATGTGAGAGAAGCCTTGCAGAATATAACCATACTGTTGGGGTAAGTATGATCAAGGGCTTGCGCTATGGTGCATGTGTGCATCTAGGGGAGTCACATGTGTGTTTGTGTGTGTTGTAAAGGCACATCAAGTGCTATGATGTGTCTAGTGTGTGACCTAAGTTATGATGTAAGACAAAGGCAATCCCACTGATGTAGGGATGGATTCCCACTGATGTAGGGGTTGATTGCCACTATGTAGGGAAGGTATTACCTTCTCCCTCTTTCTATAAAAGAGAGTCTTCTCTCTCGCAATCAATATAGAGATTTCATTGTGCTCATTGGCCTTCATATTTCAAGAAATCAAGACAATTAGTAACTTCATTTTCTTATGTTAAGTGTGCTAAAATGCATCAATAAATGGCAATACATCATACATGCGTTCATGAATAAAAGGAAGGAGTTGAAGGCAGCTTTCACTAGCCTCTTTGGAAAGAATGCCGGCAAATTGTGTAGCATATACAAAATCCCATGGTCGTACCATAAGCCTGCAATCCCACATCAAAAGGTCCTTGTTTTAACTTCCCTTTTTTGTGGATGGATGCGCGTGAGTTGGCACACTTCTCAACTAAATTTGCTGATGAAGGTTTTTGAAGGTGATACTGGCACACTATATACTACTGGCAAAATGGATAGATGCATATAATCATCCATCCTATGATATTAGTTGATTTTTTGTTTACAACTTTTGGCTAATACTGAGAATTTCGGGAGTAGATTGTCCTTTTTATGGGTATACATACCATAAACATGGGATTTTGAGACAACTCAGTGATCTCTAGCTATTGCTGTGATTATGCAAGTTTTTGGGTAGAACAGTAATTTTTATCTTACCACCTTCCATCAGAACTGATTGTATGGGATTTTTGGAAAAAAGAAGGACTGCTAATGAATGAATTGGGACACCTTGTAGTCCCCTTCCAATTTATATTCAGTTGCTAATATTATAGAATCTTTACTTCCAGGAAGGCCAATGTAACGATTTATAATATTCTATGATCCAGTTGTGTGGGGAACAATAGGACTTGAGATTTAAGGGACTTTGGAGAATTTCATGGGAAAGGGGTGTAATTCTTGCAATTACAAACAATAGATTTGAAGTTGTTTAATGAACTAATGAAATGATTGATTCAAAGGCTTTAAAGTATATCAAGGATGTTGGATTGAGATATGATAAAGAGTAGTAGAAATGTAGGTTGAAACACACACTAGCTGAACCATTGTGAGGTAAGAAAAATCTCATGACTAATGGTTGGACTTGGCTTTGACTAGCAGGCCTCTTTGTGGCACAAGGATTTGATGGCTCTTGGGTATGTGGGTCCGCTACCTGCCCCATCACTTGGATGCCAGGCCATTATGACTATCCTGAATAAAAGAGTCTATGACAGAATCATTGCCATAGATATGCAGGAAATCAAAGAGCACCCTGAGTCAAATAAACTACTGGTTATGCTCCCATCCATCAATGATTGGTGCAGAATTTTAGTGATTGGAAAGGGCAATACAGATAAAATTTTGGAGGTGATCAATCGGCTATCTTTGTCTTTGGACCAATTAATGGAGGAAGATAATATTGCTTTGGTGGAATTTGCAGAGAAGTCTCCTGAAACAATGAGGGACCTCTTCATGTATTTCAATCTGCCTCCCCTAGCAGGACCTTTGTCCCTGGATAGTTTGGGCCTGAAATGCTTTCCTTTACCAAAAGGGTCCTCTTTCAACACAACACAGCATAGTTTCTGTGATCTTGAGGGTCTATCAGAGGATGTACAAGAGACAATATTCTCAGATCAACTCATGCCTACTGCAATCACTCCAAAAAGAGCTCTACGCATACATATACTAACCCTTATTTCCCTCCACGGGTATTGGAGGCTGAATTGTTGGCATATGATAAAAAAAGTTTGGAAACTTCATGATATGAATATATTAGCACCCTTTGCACCAAATATGTGGATTTTTCTAGCCGATCTTGTTAAATCATCTAAAGCATTCAAAATGGAAGCAAAAAGCCAAGCGTAGAGCTTCAATATTAGCATCACACATAGCAACCCTCGTTCAAACTTATGCCCGATGTCAGCATTTTCTACAGGCACATGCCCTTCCCCTGTGGGTGTTTTTAGGAGGTGTAAGAGCCGGATTTCAGAAACAAAAAGGAGGACTCCTAAGTACCTGAATGATATCTTCAATGTTGGGAGACCTTATATCAAGTGCAGATGTTTGGAGGATGCTAGCACACAGTTGTTATCCATGTCCCCCAACTTGACTTGCAATATTTCATATTTTGGCACTTGTTGGACTCCCAAACATATTCCGTAAATGGTAATAATACAAGATTAATAATAATAACTAGTAAGTGGCAGAAATCATTCCTTTTAATAAATATAACAAATAGGAGTGACTCGTGAAGAACGAACGGCATATACATATCTTATAGACATATACCGAGCATATGGTGGCGATATGACTTCTCTATTGTGTCTCGAAAGAGTATAACCATGCCATCTATTACTACTCGAGGCTAAATTGCCAGCAATTGACATCCTAGCTCTCGGCTCTCATAGGGCATGCATCTTGCCCTCAACCATTATAGAGCTGCTCGTCCGACGTAATCTCGACTGAACGTGCAGACGACTAGATCAACTGTTAGGGGCATCGCATTTCCACCATGCTAGGTCCACCACTCCTATGGAGTGTCTAGGGATTACCTTTGCTTCCTTGTATCCTACCGAGGTACTCAAAAAATCGTTACTCAATTGGACACTCCAGGATTACCGTCCAACCCTCTGTTGCTCTACCCATTCATATACAGAGTACTAGCGTATCGTAAGGGAACATGACAAGATCTACATGGAGGAGCCCATTCTAGCTAGCATTCCCTGCCTCGCTCCATATGTTAGAGGTGCAATAAAACGGAAGGGATGGATCCGTCAACGAAGTCTCTCCTTCATAAACGATGGGAGAGCTCACTGCCGTTTGGCTAGCATATCTTCACTTTCCCTCCAAGACTAAGCTATTGCTAGCGGTGTGGCTCAAAATAAGAACGTCTCATGTTCTTCTGCTCTTTCAAATAAAACACACGATATTTAGATCGGGCCGCATCCTGTCTAGCTCTTGCAGTCAGTCTTGAGTATTTCTAGGTCATAACTCACCTGTGCTCCTTCCATTTTTGAACTTGTACACACTTCTCCGAGTCCTCTAGCAACTCCATAAACTTGTTCAGTTCTCTCAGTTCTTTTTTGTGTGTGCTCCCCTTCCTCTTCTCGTTCAATCAATCTTAGAATGGTGAGTATTTTGCTACTCAGCCCTAGTCTTTTTTCCTATTCCAGTTTAGGATCAGATGCCTCTTTCCATTTCCTCCATAGGCCATGCTGATGACTTCTGATATCACTTTCTTCAACCCATATTTCCCGTCGAAAGGGATATTTTCATAACATTTACCTATATCTGCAATGAAGACCGATTGGATACTTTGTGGTAAATTCAATTTCACCTCGTATATGGAACTGACAATCCAAAATGCACTCACTATAATGTTAGCCTCCAATTCAATTTGCTCTTGGAGATCCCTAGAAGAATTCATTATGGGATCTTGTTAGTCTCCTCACTTCCTTCATTACAGATGGCATCTTTAAGGGATCCCTACTTCCCACAATGTTTAGTTTCTTTCTCTCCGCTAGTTTTTCCAAATAGTTACTACAAAATAATCCAAATTCCCTCTCCATTGGGTTCAATATTTCCCACAACTTGGGACTGAGTGTGATCACTTGGTTCCATATCATATATAACACATTTAGTGTCCCACCAATGCTCAACTATTTTCTAAGGATATGTCCTAATCCCTTCTTCAAATATTCCTTTAATGTCTTCTCAATCACAATTTCATTATCAATGGTACACACGTCCCCATTCTATGTTAATGAATTTTGTAAAAGTACTATTTTCACACCGACACATAATCTCTTACCCATCTATGAATACTATCCCAGGTTTACACAGTAAAGATGCTAAATTCTCGGAGAACTACCAAGCAATGTTAGTATCTTTTATGGAGTCAATCACATTATCCATCTTCCAGTGATAGAGAATGTCTATAGAAAGTTTTTTAAGTGAGAACATTTCAAGTAGAGGGTTATCAAATAATGCATGCATGAAGATGCTAGATTTCTTTTCTTTACTCATCAGAATTCTCTTGTTGTGTGGCAACAGCACGATACTTCTCAAGCAAACATCACATACCTACCATCAATCAATCCTTGTCATCATAGAGTAGATGTCGTACAGGAAGATTCTTGTTGTTTGTATCAGTGTATGACATGTTCTTACCCCCTCTCAAGATCTTTGATTGTCATACCTGGGAATCCGAGCTATCCAAATGTACTGAACTCTCTGCCAGGGGGCACCATTCAATCATCTTATGGGAATAGTGGTGTCTAGGTGAGTAGTATGATGTGCATCCCCGTCCCCTGCTATATCCGATGCGTCCTGCTGATCTCCCTCTAGCTCGAGATCCATATGCTCTAGTGGGTAGTGTCTTTGGGGATTGTAGCATGAGTTCCCCATATGACATTACTCCTAGTGATGGTTGGGGTAATAAAGGAGCAAGGGGGTTCTTCTACAAATTCTTCATACCTAATAAAACTAGCTCCCTTATGTAGTGAAATGTGAGAGAAGCCTTGCAGAATATAACCATACTGCTAGGCTTCATATTTCAATAAATCAAGACAATTAGTAACTTTATTTTCTTGTGTTAAGTGTGCTAAAATGCATCCATAAATGGCAATACATCATACATGCCTTCATAAATAAAAGGAAGGAGTTGAAGGCAGCTTTCACTAGCCTATTTGGAAAGAATGCTGGCAAATTGTGTAGCATATACAAAATCCCATGGTCGTACCATAAGCTTGCAGTCCCACATTAAAAGGTCCTTGTTCTAACTTGCCTTTTTTGTGGATGGATGCACATGAGTTGGCACACTTCTCAACTAAATTTGCTGATGAAGGTTTCTGAAGATGATACTGGCACACTATATTCTACCAGCGGAATGGATAGATGCATATAATCATCCAGGATCCTATGATATGAGTTGATTTTTTGTTTACAACTTTTGGCTAATACTGAGAATTTCGGGAGTAGATTGTCCTTTTTATGGGTATACATACCATAAACATGGGATTCTGAGACAACTCAGTGATCTCTAGCTACGTTTATGATTATGCAAGCTTTTGGGCAGAATAGTAACTTTTATCTTACCACCTTCCATCAGTTTTGATTGTATGGGATTTTTGGAAAAAAGGACTGCTAATGAATGAATTGGGACACCTTGTAGTCCCCTTCCAATTTATATTCAGCTGCTAATATTACGGAATCTTTACTTCCAGCAAGACCAATGTAACGATATATAATATTCTCTGATCCAGTTGTGTGGGGAACAATAGGACTTGGGATTTAAGGGACTTTGGAGAATTACATTGGAAAGGGGTGTAATTCCTGCAATTACAAACAGTAGATTTGAAGTTGTTTAATGAACTAATGAAATGATTGATTCAAAGGCTTTAAAGTATATCCAGGATGTTGGATTGACATATGATAAAGAGTAGTAGAAGTGTAGGTTGAAACACACACTCGCCTAACCATTGTGAGGTAAGAAAAATCTTATGGCTCATGGTTGGACTTGGCTTTGACTAGCAGGCCTCTTTGTGGCACAAGGATTTGATGGCTCTTGGGTATGTGGGTCTGCTACCAGCCCCATCACTTGGATGCCAGGCCATTATGACTATGCTGAATAAAAGAGTCCATGACAGAATCATTGCCATAGATATGCAGGAAATCAAAGAGCACCCTGAGTCAAATAAACTACTGGTTATGCTCCCGTCCATCAATGATTGGTGTAGAATTTTAGTGATTGGAAAGGGCAATAGAGATAAAATTTTGGAGGTGAACAATCGGCTATCTTTGTTTTTGGACCAATTAATGGAGGAAGATAATATTGCTATGGTGGAATTTGCAGAGAAGTCTCCTGAAATAATGAGGGACCTCTTCATGTATTCCAATCTCCCTCCTCCAGTAGGACCTTTGTCCCAGGATAGTTTGGGCCTGAAATGCTTTCCTTTACCAAAAGGGTCCTCTTCCAACACAACACATCATAGTTTTTGTGATGTTGAGGGTCTATCAGAGGATGTACAAGAGACAATATTCTCAGATCAACTCATGCCTACTGCAATCACTTCAAAAAGAGGTCTATGCATACATATACTAAAACTTATTTCCCTCCACGGGTATTGGAAGCTGAATTGTTGGCATATGATACAACAAAGTTTGGGAACTTCATGATATGAATTTATTAGCACCCTTTGCACCAGATATGTGGATTTCTCTGGCTGATCTTGTTGAATCATCTAAAGCATTGAAAATGGAAGCAAAAAGCCAAGCGTAGAGCTTCAATATTAGCATCACACATAGCCACCCTCGTTCAAACTTATGCCCGATGTCAGCATTTGCTACAAGCAGATGCCCTTCCCTCATGGGTGTTTTTGGGAGGTGTAAGAGCCGGATTTCAGAAATAAAAAGGAGGACTCCTAAGTACCTGAATGATATCTTCAATGTTGGGAGACCTTATATCAAGTGCAGATGTTTGGAGGATGCTAGGACACAGTTGTTATCCATATCCCCCAACTTGACTTGCAATATTTCATATTTTGGCACTTGTTGAACTCCCAAACATATTCCGTAAATGGTAATAATACAAGATAAATAATAATAACCAGTAAGTGGCAGTAATCATTCCTTTAAATAGGAGTGACTCGTGAAGAACGAATGGCATATACATATCTTATAGACATATACCGAGTGTATAGGAAGGACCCTTACCATCATCCTTCAAGGCGATATCCATGCAAGAAAGCATTCTTTACATTCATCTGATGTAAAGACCATCCCTTTGATGCAGCCATAGCAATGACTGCTCTTATGGTTGCCATCCTTGCAATCGGACTGAATGTTTCTTCATAATCAATGCCATATGTCTGTGCATACCCCTTGATAACTAATCTTGCCTTGTATCTGTTTACAAAATCATCTACATTGTGCTTCACCTTATAAACCCACTTGCAGCCAATTGCATTTTTATCTTTGGGCAAAGGCACCAATTCCCATGTAGCATTTACTTCTAAGGCATCCATGGCTTTCTCCCATTTTTCTTTTCCCATGGCTTATTAAAAGAAGTGGGTTCTGGTTCATGTATCACTTTGACCATATAGGCATAGTGAATGGTTGTAAATCCATCATATTTCAGTCTATCCACAGGATACCTAGCTCTAGTAGACCTATGCAAAATCGGCTCACTACTAGGTGCTCTTAAAACATCCCTTGTCTTCCTTATTCTAGGTGTAACAACAGTAGGAATACCCAACTCATCAACAAGGCTCTGTTTTGAGCCACTCGATTCACCATCCACATAAGAGTGACCTGCATTCACATCAACCATGGGCTGATCTACTTTCTCTTTTCCTTTTCGTGATACTTGCATACCACTATCTGCATTGCTTTGAGGAGATCCTCCTGATCTCAATTTGCTTGTCCATGGTGAAGTATGTGAACCACTACTAGAGGACACTACAGGTCCACTAATATTTTGTGATTGCTGTTATGAATTCTGTGCAGCATTACCATTTTGTGCATCTACATCATCAATCACATTTACTAGTTTATATAAGCTGATCATCTCATAAAAGACATCTCTACTCATTGTAAACTTACGAGTAGAAGGGTTATAGCATCTATACCCTTTCTGCTATAGAGAATAACCAATAAAGATGCACTTCTCAGCTTTTGGATCCAACTTAGATCTCAACTCATTTGGCACATGAACATAGGCAATGCAACCAAAAACTTTCAAACGAGAAATATCTGATTTCCTACCAGTATACCTCTCCTCTAGCATCATGCCATGTATTATTGCAGTGGGAGTCCTGTCCATTATGTAGACTGCTGTAGCAACTGCTTCAGTCCAATAATAATATGGCAGGGCTTTTTTGTTGAGCATGGCATGAGATACCTCTCCACAAGCCTGTTTCCTTTTCAACCATAGCTTTAAAAGCTTTGAAATGCCCAAACACTTCACTTTTCTTTTTATAAAATAATACACCCAAACTTTTCTGCTATAGTCATCAATAAAAGTGACAAAATAATGTTAGCCTCCAATAGATGCAACTTTAGTAGTCCACACATCAAAGTGGATTAATTCCAATGGCCTCTTATGCTCTTGAACATGTCTAAGAAATGGTTTCCTTGCCTATTTTCCAAATTGACAAGCTTCACATACCTTATGCATTTTTGTAACCTTGAACTTAGGCAATCCTGCAACAATATTTTGGGCTTGCATTAATTTAAGTCATTGTACATTAACATGACCAATGCATTTATGCTAAATATCAATATATGCAACTACATCGGTCCCATGTGCAAACATTGTTGCACTCAATTCAGGCATGTCCGCATCCAACATAAACATCCTGCCCTTCTTCTTCTCTTTTGCTATCAAGCGACCTTTATTTTTCATATCCTCAATAAAGCATCCATGATTAAATCTGACCTACAAGCCCTGCTCAACCATTTGACCAATAGAAACCAGGTTCTTGGTGATATTCAGGACATGAAATACATCAGACAGGTATTTCTTTTTCCCATCTTGCATAGACAAAGGAATTTTACCAATCTGCACAATAGAATGTGCAGTGTCATCACTAGTCTCCACAAATCTTGGTCTTTCCGTTTTCCTTGCATCCTGCATCCATTCTGCATGACCTGTCATGTGGTTTGATGCACATGAGTCAACAAACCACACATCATTGCTTTCTTCTACACTTGTCACAGAATTGGTCGTGTTGCACCATAAACAAATGCTCATTTCTGTCATCACCCTGTCTACTAGAGGATACATAATTGCCTTGCTGCAATTTTCCAATCATGATGTCATTCTGCTTTTTATAGCAGTCTTTAACCATATGACCCATTTTACCACAGTAGTAGCATCCAACATTGCTGTTTGCCTTTTGGCCTCTCTATCATCCACCACAACCTCTTTGGCTCCCCCTGCCTCTAAAGTTACCACGTCCTCCTCCATAGGATTTGTTTTCTTGAATTTGTTGCATATTCTGATTTCTGCCACGGCCTCCATATTAGCCTGCTCTACCTCTGCCTCTGCCTCTGCCTCTGCCTCTACCTCTTCCAGCATTTGAGTAGAAGACAGTTTCTTTTGAAGTTCCTCTTGAAGAAGATGCACCACCATTTCTGTGCTCTTCAGAAATTAGAAGAGTAATCAACTCCCCAAACTCAAGAAAATTCTCACGGATTGCAATGGATGTCCGGAACTGTGCATGGTCCTTTACTAGACCATTCAAGGTCACAAAAACTAAATCATCATCTTCCACTAGCGACCCAATGGAAGCAAGTGCATCTGCAATCTTCTTCTCCTTCATGTGGTAGTCAATGATGCTCATATTTTCTCTTTGCACATTATGCAACTCCTGCTTGAGCTGCATTTTCCTGGCTTGCGTATTTGTGATGCTAGTAGTAATGTCAAAGGTGTGCATAGAGAAGATTTGCGTAGAAACATTAACCAAAAAATCATTCGAGCTATTAATTATCCAAAAGGCATTTATTTTTTTCTTGCAAAATTTCCATGCATCTATGTGAATAGTGTTTGTGACCTCTTTCATTCCAAGCATCATGTTAGAAAGTCCGGAATCAATTACAAATGTAATATGTGAGAAAATACAAAATGAGCATTTGTAATCTACCTAAAACTGTTCAATCACTACTGCAAGAGGAGTGTGGTTGATCTTGGGAAGAAGTGGGGAGTTTGCAGTAGCTCAAGATAAGTTTTTTGCCCCTTCAAGTAGTTGCTCTTGAACAAATGTAAAAGGCAGTAAGTGAAGTCCTTACCTCAAGAGGGAGTAGGAGACACCTTACATTGGTCCATAGCCTCCGAAGAAAGGCTACCTAAAGTAATGAGGGAATCTAAGGGAAAGGGGGCCTGATAATTTAAGGTCTCAAAGGCCAAAAGCTTATGAGAAAGCCCAAGAGAGTCCAATTCTAACTGTCTAGGGGGCAGAAGGGGGATAAAGGAAGCAAATTCAGAAAAAGGATTGTCAAAGGTGGCTTCACGAGAGGAAAAGGTTGGATTAAGTTGGCTAGAGCCTCTCTCTCTTCTGTGTCTAGTCCGTCATCATCATCATCCATGGGATTGAGAGGGATGCAAGCAATCAAAGCCAGGAGAGAGATCAAGGGAAGGTTGTTTACTAAGAGAAGCTTGTTGACAATGGATGGAAGACTCTTAATATAAAACTCTAGGTCCTGTCCATCCGTGATATTCACGTCGCTGAGTTGTCGAAAGAAGTTGTCTAAAGTTGTATGGGCCAGATGAGGATCTTTATGAAAGGTCAGTAGCGATTGCAACCAATCATTGAGGGAGGCAATGCTGATGGATGAGGGAGTGTTGTCTTTCTTGGCATCTTTCTCAAACTTCAGTAACTTCTTGTGAAACTCTAGTCCTTCTCTTGAGAGGGTAACAAAGGAAACCTAGCCTTCCATTAAGGACACATCTTTAATACAGTTACATTCCTAACCTTCCATGAAGGAGGCAAAAAGAAAAAGAAAAAGAAACATTGCAATCGTGAATTATGGAAGCACTAAAAAATAAATACAAAAAATCTAGTGATGTTCCTAGCCTTCTATGTGGGAGGCAAAGAAAAAAAGTAACCTTGTAACATGTTTCAAGGAAGTAAAAAAAAACTGAAAAATATATCCTAGCCTTCCATTGAGGAGGCAAAGTAAATATATGAGAGACCTATTAGTAAGGATCCTAGCCATCCATCATAGGGGGCATTTAACAAAAAACTGTAATAAAAAAGGGGGGGAATTTTAACTTGTCATGAAAAAAGGGAAGGAAAAATATTTTTTTTGGAGGGCCAAGTGTTTTATTAAGTGAAAGGGGAAATCGGGGTTTCAGAGTTTCAAAGTAAGAGGAGGGAAGGACTATGGAGTAGTGTAGGAAGGAGAAGGGAAGAGGAGCGTAGGAAGGAGAACAAGGAGTGTAGGATAGAGAAGGGACGGACTAAGGAGTAGTGTAGGAAGGAGAAAGGACGAGGAGCATAGGAAGGAGAAGGAGGAGCTTAGGAGGAGGAGCGTAGGAAAGAGAAGCGAGGAGGAGACGCAATGGCAAAAGAAGGGAGATGTCAGAGAAAGGAGGAGGAGCATATGAGGAGCATAGGAGAAGGAGTGCAAGCAAGAGAAGGTAGGAGCAGCGTAGGATGGAGAAGGAAGGGCCAGCGTAGGGTGAGACCAGGGGCATATAAGAAGAAGGAAGTATTCCAAGCAAAGGAGAGCGAAGTTATGCCAGTGAGAGCAGCCAAAAAGGCTACGTAAAGTGAGTTTTTGTGTTCAAAGCATGAAGAAAGACAAAGTTAGAAGTAGGAAAAACATGATTTGTCACCTTAAGAGCAGATGGAGGCAGCAAGTTGCTTGAAGCAGGAGTAGGATAGGAGAGGTGTGAGGAGGTCACCTTAGTCATATACTATGGGGCTCATTAAATGCACCAAAAAATTAGATGGGTGACTTGAGATAAGGATGGGTTTAGTAGATATTTAGCAAGATTCATTGCCCTATAATGAGCAAAGACCTTTTGAAACATATCAGAATCCCATGCTAATTTGTAGCATTATTAACACACTTTATGATGATTATGAGCGAAGTGCCCGATGAGTAATTCTAATATTGATCATGCTCCTGTGTTTGCGAGTGAACCATAATGTGAAAAGAGAGTAAAAATATTTTTGAGATGCTAACACAATAGTAAAAAAAAGGGGGAACTTTTTATTGCTAGTAATCTACCAAAGTATGAATCTTCCCACAGGGAACTACAACCTATATCAACCACTACCAAAGGGAGGGGAAACTTCCAAGGAGTACATTAAGTGCTCTCAAAGAACTACCATGCTCACTTATGGGACACAAGAGAAGTCCATGGTGTAAGATACAAGACTACGTGAGTGTGTGTGTGTGTGTAAAGGGGTAAGGAATGGGTTAGAGAAGAGGGATAGAAGTGTGTGTGTACCTGCCCTAACCCAAGGGGGACACCAAATGATGGGGGCAGGACACCCATCAAATGGTGTCTTGCCCCACTCCTAGAAGAGTAATTAAAGAGGAAGTATCAATCCTACAACCAGGAAAGTCATTTTTCCTAATGAAATTGATAATGAGTTTTTTGATCATTTGTAATGAAAAGCCATTATCGCAAAATAATTCCATTAATTTATTAAGATCAAGCCAAGCAATGTCATGGGATGAAGCTGCATAGATAAAAGATACAACTTGAAAGAGACACACCTTATAGCAAATAATTCTAGCTAGGTGTATTGCAAGGAAGATGAATAACAACAACATTAGTTTGTTTTTCTTCCAGGTAGTTGATGAGGAGTATTCTCCGATAAAAGGTTTAAGAATGGTAAAAGAGGTATTGAGAAAGGTGGTATGACGGGTGATAGATCCAATGTATTCAGAAGTAGGTTTCAATGATATAATATTTAGGGGATAAATCCACAATGGATTCTTAGGTGACCTTTCTTGAGAAGGATCAAGGCATTTTTAGGACAAATTGATTATTGTAGAAATGAAGGTCGTCATTGATAAATCTAAAAGAAAATAGAAAATTCTTAGTGAGCTCCCATTGATTTAGTACCATTAGTCTTTTAATGAAAGCAATCTCAAACTTAAGGAGGTACAAATTGCACATCTTGGAGAACAAGAATATCCCATGGGGATACCCCGAATCTATTTAACAATAGACTCACCAACCTTAACAAAGGCATTAGTAAGTACATAGAGGTTCATGTGTAGGAATTCATCAAAGGAGACATCAGGTTTCTTTAATTTGGTGACTAAAAGTTCTTGCTTGAGTATCCTAAAACCGGAATAACCTTTCTTCTTTAAGAGATCAACAAAGAAGCAAAGAGAAGACATTAGACTATTATCCCCTAGATGAGGGATTGCTTCACAACATGCTAGTAGTAATGTCAAAGGTGTGCATAGAGAAGATTTGCGCGGGAACATTAACCAAAAAATCATTCGAGCTATTAATTATCCAAAAGGCATTTATTTTTTTCTTGCAAAATTTCCATGCATCTACGTGAATAGTGTTTGTGACCTCTTTGATTCCAAGCATCATGTTACACGCAAAGCTTATGAGAAAGCCCAAGAGAGTCCAATTCCAACTATCTAGGGGGCAGAAGGGGGATAAAGGAAGATAATTCAGAAAGAGGATTGTCAGAGTTGTCTTCACTAGAGGAAAAGGCTTGGATTAAGTTGGCTAGAGCCTCTTTCTCTTCTGTGTCTGGTCTATCATAGACAAGGGACACGGACTAAGGAGGAGTGTAGGAAGGAGAAGGGATGAGGAGGGTAGGAAGGAGAAGGAGGAGCATAGAAAAGAGAAGGGAGGAGGAGCGTAGGAGGAGGAGACTCAATGGCAAAAGAAGGGAGATGTCAAAGAAAGGAGGAGGAGCATAAGAGGAGTGTAGGAGAAGGAGCGCAAGCAAGAGAAGGTAGGAGCAGCATAGGATGGAGAAGGAAGGGCCAATGTAGGGTGACACCAACAGCAGATAAGAAGGAGGAAGTATTCCGAGTAGAGAAGAGGCTTCGAAGCTACGCCAATGAGAGCAGCCAAAGAGGCTACGTAGAGTGAGTTTTTGTGTTCAAAGCATGAAGAAAGAAAAAGTTAGAAGTAAGGAAAAACCTGATTTGTCACCATAAGAGCAAATGGAGGCAGCAAGTTGTTAAGAGAGCTTGAAGCGGGAGTAGGAAAGGAGAGGTGTGAGGGGGTCACCTTAGTCATATACTATAGGGCTCATTAAATGCATAGAAAAATTAGATGGGTGACTTGAGATACGGATGGGTTTAGTAGATATTTAGCATGAGCAAAGACCTTTTGAAACATATGAGAATCCCATGCTAATTTGTAGCATTATTAACACACTTTATGATGATTACGAGCAAGGTGCCTGGTGAGTAATTCTAATATTGATCATGCTTCTGTGTTTGCAAGTGAACCATAAAAAAAGGGGAAACTTTTTATTGCTAGTAATATACCCAAGTACAAATGTTTCCACAGGAAACTACAAGCTATATCAACCACTACCAAAGGGAGGGGAAACTTCCAAGGAGTACATTAAGTGCTCTTAGAGAACTACCATGCTCAGTTATGGGACACAAGAGAAGTCCATGGTATAAGATAGAGGACTATGTGTGTGTGTGTGTGTGTGTGTGTGTGTAAAGGGGTAAGGAATTGGTTAGAGAAGAGGGATAGAAGTGTGTGTGTGTGTGTGTCTCCACCCTAACCCAAGGGGGACACCAAATGATGGGGGTAGGACACCCGTCAAATGGCGTCCTGCCCCACTCCTAGAAGAGTAATTAAAGAGAAAGTATCGATCCAATAACTAGGAAAGTCATTTTTCCTAATGAAATTGATCATGAGTTTTTTGATCATTTGTAATGAAAAGCCATTATCGCAAAATAATTTCATTAATTTATTAAGATCAAGCCAAGCAATGTCATGGGATGAAGTTGCATAGATAATAGGTACAACTTGAGAGAGACACACCTTATAGCAATTAATTCTAGCTACATCTATTGCTATGAAGATGAATAACGGCAACATCAGGAACTGGTAGTTTGTTTTTCTTCCAAGTAGTTGATGCAAAGTATTCTCTGATAAAAGGTATAAGAATGGTAAAAGAGGTATTGAGAAAGGTGGTATGACAGGTGATAGATCCAATGTATTCAGAAGTAGGTTTCAATGATATAATGTTTAGGGGATAAATCCACCATGGATTCTTAGGTGACCTTTTTTGAGAAGAATCAAGGCATTTTTAGGACAAATTGATTATTGCAAAAATGAAGGTCATTGTCGATAAATCTAAAAGACGATAGAAAAATTCTCTGCGAGCTCCCATTGATTTAGTGCCATTAGTCTTTTAATGAAAGCAATCTCAAACTTTAGGAGGCACAGATTGCACCAGGAAGGAGAACAAGAATATCCCATGGGGATACCCAGAATCTGTTTGACAATAGACTCACCAACCTTAACAAAGGCATTAGTAAGTACATAGAGGTTCATGTGTAGGAATTCATCAAAGGAGATGTCAGGTTTCTTCAATTTCGTGGGTAAAAGTTCTCACTTGAGTATCCTAAAACCGGAATAACCTTTCTTCTTTAAAAGATCAACAGTGAAGTAAAGAGAAGACATTAGACTATCATCTTATAGATGAGGGATTGCTTCCTCCCTTCTCTTTCCTACGCTCCTCCTCCTAAGCTCCTCCTTCTCCTTCCTATGCCCCTTGTCCCTTCTCCTTCCTACACTACTCCTTAGTCTGTCCCTTCTCTATCCTACACTCCTCCTTCTCCTTCCTACGCTCCTCTTCCCTTCTCCTTCCTACACTACTCCATAGTCCTTCCCTCCTCTTACTTTGAAACTTTGAAACCTCGATTTCCCCTTTCACTTACTAACTACTTGGCCCTCCAAAAAATATCTTTTTCCTTTCCTTTTTTCTTGACAAGTTGAAATTTCTCCCCTTTTTTTATTACAGTTTTTTGTTAAATGCCTCCTATGATGGATGGCTAGGTTCCTTACTAATAGCTCTCTTATATATTTACTCTGCCTCCTCAATGGAAGGCTAGGATATTTTTCAATTTTTTTTACTTCCTTGAAACATGTTACAAGGTTGCTTTTTTTCTTTGCCTCCTACATGGAAGGCTAGGAACATCACTATATTTTCTGTATTTTTTTTTAATTGCTTCCTTAATGCACGATTGCAATGTTTCATTTTCATTTTCTTTTTGCCTCCTTCAGGGAAGGCTAGGAATGTAACTGTATTAACCATGTCTCCTTAATGGAAGGCTAGGTTTCCTTTGTTACCCTCTCAACAGAAGGACTAGAGTATTGGGGATGATCAATGGAGGACTTGGTGTAATTTAAGGATAAACCCTTGCTGTAGAAGGCAAATAACTTGACTTCTTGGTATTTGTACATCAGTTTTAGAATCTAATTATCATCTTCATCCATGCTAAGACGAGATAACAAGTTGAGAAGTACATGGATTACCTGTCTTCCTCAAAGAAGGTATGTTGTTCTAAAACATGCTTTTTTTGGATGGTGATAGGCAAGTAATCCCCGACCATGGAGCGATGGACAATGTTGGGTTCTACCATTCTCATCGTTGAAAAAACTTGGAACTTGTATCTGACTCGATGGAATAGAAATACTGTCTCAATTCAAAATTGTCATCTACATGTACCAAGTTTTGTGGGTTTTTATAACTAAAACACACACACCTTAACCCTAGTTAACCCTTGGCTAGGTTAACCTCAGGCTGCGTATGACTCTAGTTTCTCCAAGGCTTGTGTAGGAATCATGGAGTGCATTCCCCGCACAACGTGGTCTCAAGGATGAACTTTGCCTTCTTCCTTCTCAAGGGATCCAATAATTACTTGCTTGTTTTCCGAATAATAGGTTTCACAAGAAGTTACTGAAGTTTGAGGAAGATGCCAAGAAAGACAACACTCCCTTAGCCATCAGCATTGCCTCCCTCAATGATTGGTTGCAATTGCTACTGACCTTCTATGATAAGGATCCTCATCTTGCCAATGCAACTTTAGACAACTTCTTCTGACAACTCAACGACGTGAATATCACGGATCAACAAGACCTAGAGTTTTATAACAAGTGTCTTCTAGCCATTGTCAACAAGCTCCTCTTAGTAGACAACCTTAACTTCATCTCTCTCCCGGCTTTGACTCCTTGCATCCCTCTTAATCCCGTGGATGATGTTGATGACGGACTAGACACAGAAGAGAAAGAGGCTCTAGCCAACTTAATCCAAGCCTTTTCCTTTTGTGAAGCCACCTCTGACAATCCTTTTTCTGAATTTGCTTCCTTTATCCCCCTTCTGCCCCCTAGATAGTTGGAATTGGACTCTCTTGGGCTTTCTCATAAGCTTTGGGCCTTTGAGACCTTAAATTATCGGGCCCCCTTTACCTTAGATTCCCTCATTACTTTATGCAGCCTTTCTTCGGAGGTTGTGGACCAATGTAAAGTGGCTATTTTGCAAGGGAAAGTGTATCTTTCTGCTGACCTGAATTTACTCTTCCACTCTTTGCTCTACACACCTTTGATCCATTTAAATGTGCCAGTCACAGTGTCTACTATACAACCAAAGCCATTCCTACATAAAAAACTGGAAAGAAATATCTTAAGACATTATGGAGCATTCATAGACCTTACATTTAGTGTCGATGCTCTTCTCGAGATGGATCTGGTTGCACTTCTTCGATCATGTGGGTGCTATGGTTTATGATACACAACCTCCACCCCCTCTTTAAGGTTGATTCTCCTAAAGCTAAGTTCTATGCATTCATAGCATGGCATGGCTTCCCTCCCTCTTGAGGTAAGGACTTCGCTTACTGCCTTTTACATTTTTTGAAGAGCAGCTACTTGAAGGGGCAGAAAACTTATCTCGAGCTACTCCAAACTCCCCACTTCTTCCCAAGATCAACCACACTCCTCTTGCCGCAGTGATTGAATAGATTCTGAAACCTAGCCTTGCTATTGGATCATCCAAAGGCTCAGGCAAAAAGTCCGGATTTTCCACTCCACATGGATCCTCATCTTCCTACTCCTCCAAATGGCTGCTATGCGTGGATCAAAGTGCTATAATGACTTTGGGGACACAATCAAGCAAATTTCTTTTGAGTGATGTTCCTCAAAGATCCTTGGATACTCAAGGGAATGATTTGAAAAGGTTGGTGTTGGATAGAAAATACTTGAAAAGATTTATTCATGTTTTCTTTTGTTCAAAGGCTTTTGAATTCATCAAACCATGATGGATCTTGATGGAAGTTACTACATGCTTTGATCCTTCCAAGCTCTACTTTTTAAATAACATTGCTTTTTCTTGGAAATACACTTCTAGTATTTCCAAGTGGTTTTGTCGACCATTGGACATTTTTACCACTTCTTCAAACACTTCTTGCATATGTGCACAAAGCAAACGCTTTGCTCCATTTATAACTGCACATTTTTTAATGAACCAGATGTTCTTACTACTATTGACACTTCTATTTGTCATCATCTCAAATAAAGGGATTTTCTTTCTAAAGGTCTTAACCATATCCCTCCTCTTCCTCCTAGCCCATACATTGCTATTGAAGAACTATACAAAGCATGTTGCTCACTTTGTAAATTAATGAATGTTATGCCAAGTAGTTGCCACAAAGATAAAATCAGAATCTTGGTTTTTGATATCATTGATAGGAGGTACCCAAATTTGAATGCCTCCCAACCTTGGTTTAAGGAGGATCGTCTCCTTAGTGAAATTGAATACTTGCATTCACATCTATTTATTGTTGGACTTGACAAATCCCACAAACACCCACCTTTATTTGCAAAAGATTATGCCAAATGACAGCAAAGAAAAGGGTATCTAGCTTGGAATTTGAAGGATGCTCTTTGACAGAATGCGAGATTACAACATCCATCAAAGAGAGAATTAATCTATTTGGACTTGGGGAAACTAACATTGGAACTCTACCTTATCTTATGTGCAACTATAAATCCCATAAGTTCAAACAGTTTTAGGTGGATTACAAATGCTCATTCATGTATTTTCTCACATATTACATCTGGAATTGATTTTGGACTTTCTAACATGACGAGGTCACAAACACTATTGACGTAGATGCATGGAAATTTTGCAAGAAAAAAATAAATGCCTTTTGGATAATTAATAGCTCGAATGATTTTTTGGTTAATGTTCTTGTGCAAATCTTCTCTAGTTTCTCCCAGGCTTGTGTAGAAATGGTGGAGTGCATTCCTCCCACAACTTGGATTCAAGGATAAACTTTGCCTTCCTCCTTCTCAAGGGATCCAATCATTACTTGCATGTTTTCCAAATAATAGGTTCCACAAGAAGTTATTGAAGTTTGAGGAAGATGCTAAGAAAGACAATACTCCCTCATCCATTACCATTGCCTCCCTCAATGATTGGTTGTAGTTGCTACTGACCTTTTGTAATAAGGATCCTCATCTTGCCAATGCAACTTTAGACAACTTCTTCTGACAACTCAACGATGTGAATATCACGGATGAACAAGATTTGGAGTTTTCTAACAAGAGTCTTCCAGCCATTGTCAACAAGCCCCTCTTAGTAAACAACCTTCCCTTGATCGCTCTCCTGGATTTGACTCCTTGCATCCCTCAAACACCCACATTTAGTTGCAAAAGATTATGCCAAATGTTAGCAAAGAAAAGGGTATCTAGCTAGGAATTTGAAGGATGCTCTTTGATAGAATGTGAGATTACAACATGCATCAAAGAGAGAATTAATCTATTTGGACTTTGGGAAACTAACATTGGAACTCTATCTTATCTTATGTGCAACTATAAATCCCATAAGTTTGAACACTTTTAGGTGGATTACAAATGCTCATTCATCTATTTTCTCACATATTACATTTGTAATTGATTTTGGACTTTCAAACATGATGCTTGGAATGAAAGAGGTCACAAACACTATTCACGTAGATGCATGGAAATTTGGCAAGAAAAAAATAAATGCCTTTTGAATAAGTAATAGCTCGAATGATTTTTTGGTTAATGTTCCCACACAAATCTTCTCTAGTTTCTTTGAGGCTTGTGTAGGAATCGTGGTGTGCATTCCACGCACAACTTGGATTCAAGGATGAACTTTGCCTTCTTCTCAAGGGATCTAATCATTACTTGCCTGTTTTTTGAATAATAGGTTCGACAAGAAGTTATTGAAGTTTGAGGAAGATGCTAAGAAAGACAACACTCCCTCAGCCATCAGCATTGCCTCCCTCAATGATTGGTTGTAGTTGCTACTGACCTTTCGTAATAAGGATCCTCATCTTGCCAATGCAACTTTAGACAACTTCTTCTGACAACTCAACGATGTGAATATCACGGATGAACAAGATTTGGAGTTTTCTAACAAGAGTCTTCCAGCCATTGTCAACAAGCCCCTCTTAGTTAACAACCTTCCCTTGATCGCTCTCCCGGCTTTGACTCCTTGCATCCCTCTCAATCCTGTGGATGATGTTGATGACGGACTAGACACAGAAGAGAAAGAGGCTCTAGCCAACTTAATCCAAGGCTTTTCCTCTGGTGAAGCCACCTCTGACAATCGTTTTTTTGAATTTGCTGCCTTTATCCCCCTTGTGCTCCCTAGACAGTTGGAATTGGACTCTCTTAGGCTTTCTCATAAGCTTAGGACCTTTTAGACCTTAAATTATCCGGCCCCCTTTAGCTTAGATTCCCTCATTACTTTATGCAACCTTTGTTCGGAGGCTGTGGACCAATGTAAGGTGTCTATTTCACAAGGGAAAGTGTATCTTTCTGTTCACCTGAATTTTACTCTTCCACTCTTTGCTCTACACACCTTTGATCCATCTAAATGTGCCAGTCATAGTGTCTACTTTACAACCAAAGCCATTATGGAGCATTCATAGACCTTACATTAAGTGTCGATGCTCTTCTCGGGATGGATCTGGTCGCACTTCTTTGATCATGTGGGTGCTATGGTTTATGATACACAACCTCCACTCCCTCTTTAAGATTGATTCTCCTAAAGCTAAGTTCTATGCATTCATAGCATGGCCTGGCTTCCCTCCCTCTTGAGGTAAGGACTTCACTTATTGCCTTTTACATTTTTTCAAGAGAAGCTACTTGAAGGGGCAAAAAACTTATCTCGAGCAACTCCAAACTCCACACTTCTTCCCAAGATCAACCACATTCGTCTTGCAGTAGTGATTGAATAGATCTTCAAACCCAGCCTTGTTATTGGCTCATCCAAAGGCTCAGGCAAAAAATCCGGGTTTTCCACTCCACATGGATCCTCATCTTCCTACTCCTCCAAACGGCCTATGCGTGGATCAAAGTGCTACAACGACTTTGGGGACACAATCAAGCAAATTTCTTTCGAGTGATGTTCCTCAAAGATCCTTGGATACTCAAGGGAATGGATTGAAAAGGGTGGTGGTGGATAGAAAATACTTGAAAAGATTTATTCATGTTTTCTTTTGTTTAAAGGCTTTTGAATTCATCAAACCACGATGGATCTTGATGGAAGTTACTACATGCTTTGATCCCTCCAAGCTCTACTTTTTAAATAACATTGCTTTTTCTTGGAAATACACTTCTAGTATTTCCAAGTGGTTTTGTCGACCATTGGACATTTTTACCACTTCTTCAAACACTTCTTGCATATGTGCACAAAGCAAGCACTTTGCTCCATTTATAATTGCCCATTTTTTAATGAACCAGATGTTCTTACTACTACTAACACTTCTATTTGTCATCATCTCAAATAAAGGGATTTTCTTTCTAAAGGACTTAACCATATCCCTCCTCTTCCTCCTAGCCCATACATTGCTATTGAAGAACTATACAAAGCATGTTGCTCACTTTGTAAATTAATGAATGTTATGCCAAGTAGTTGCCACAAAGATAAAATCAAAATCTTGTTTTTGATATCATTGATAGGAGGTGCCCAAATTGGAATGCCTCCCAACCTTGGTTTAAGGAGGATCATCTCCTTAGTGAAATTGAATACTTGCATTCACATCTATTTATTGTTGGACTTGACAAATCCCACAAACACCCACCTTTATTTGCAAAAGATTATGCCAAATGATAGCAAAGAAAAGGGTATCTAGCTTGGAATTTGAAGGATGCTCTTTGACAGAATGCGAGATTACAACATCCATCAAAGAGAGAATTAATCTATTTGGACTTGGGGAAACTAACATTGAAACTCTACCTTATCTTATGTGCAACTATAAATCCCATAAGTTCAAACAATTTTAGGTGGATTACAAATGCTCATTCATGTATTTTCTCACATATTACATCTGGAATTGATTTTGGACTTTCTAACATGATGGTTGGAATGAAAGAGGTCACAAACACTATTGATGTAGATGCATGGAAATTTTGCAAGAAAAAAATAAATGTCTTTTGGATAATTAATAGCTCGAATGACTTTTTGGTTAATGTTCTTGTGCAAATCTTCTCTAGTTTCTCCCAGGCTTGTGTAGAAATGGTGGAGTGCATTCCTCCCACAACTTGGATTCAAGGATAAACTTTGCCTTCCTCCTTCTCAAGGGATCCAATCATTACTTGCATGTTTTCCAAATAATAGGTTTCACAAGAAGTTATTGAAGTTTGAGGAAGATGCTAAGAAAGACAACACTCCCTCAGCCATTACCATTGCCTCTATCAATGATTGGTTGCACTTGCTACTGACCTTTCATAATAAGGATCCTCATCTTGCCAATGCAACTTTAGACAACTTCTTCTGACAACTCAATGACGTGAATATCATGGATGAACAAGACTTGGAGTTTTATAACAAGAGTCTTTCAACCATTGTCAACAAGCTCCACTTAGTAAACAACCTTCCCTTGATCAGTGTCCCGGCTTTGACTGCTTGCATCCCTCTCAATCCCCTGGATGATGTTGATGACGGACTAGACACAGAAGAGAAAGAGGCTCTAGCCAACTTAATCCAAGCCATTTTCTTTGGTGAAGCCACCTCTGACAATCCTTTTTCTGAATTTGCTTCCTTTATCACCCTTCTGCCCCCTAGACAGTTGGAATTGGACTCTCTTGGGCTTTCTCATAAGCTTTGGGCCTTTGAGACCTTAAATTATCAGGCTCCCTTTACCTTAGATTCCCTCATTACTTTATGCAGCCTTTCTTTGAAGGCTGTGGACCAATGTAATGTGTCTGTTTGGTAAGAGAAAGTGTATCTTTCTGTTGACTTGAATTTTACTCTTCCACTCTTTGCTCTACACACCTTTGATTCATCTAAATGTGCCAGTCACAGTGTCTAATTTAGAACCAAAGCCATTCCTGCAGAAAATACTAGAAATAAATATCTTAAGACATTATGGAGCATTCATAGAGCTTACATGAAGTGTCGATGCTCTTCTCGGGATGGATCTGGTCACACTTCTTTGATCATGTGGGTGCTATGGTTTATGATACACAACCTCCACTCCCTCGTTAAGGTTGATTCTCCTAAAGCTAAGTTCTATGCATTCATAGCATAAGTGGCTTCCCTCCCTCTTGAGGTAAGAACTTCACTTAGTGCCCTTCACTTTTTTTCAAGAGGAGCTACTTGAAGGGGCAAAAAACTTATCTCAAGCTACTCCAAACTCTCCACTTCTTCCCAACATCAACCACGCTTCTCTTGCAGCAGTGATTGAATAGATTCTCAAACCGAGCCTTGCTATTGACTCATCCAAAGGCTTAGGAAAATAATCCAGGTTTTCCACTCCACATGGATTCTCATTTTCCTACTCCTCCAAACAGCCTCTGCATGGATCAAAGCACTACAATGACTTTGGGGACACAATCGAGCAAATTTCTTTCGAGTGATGTTCCTAAAAAATCCTTGGATACTCAAGGAAATGGATCGAAAAGGTTGGTGATGGATAGAAAATTCTTGAAAATGTTTATTCATGTTATGTGCTGTTATGGATAAAATTGTCTAAGGAAAAAGGCATTTATATGTGTGTGTGTTTGTATATGTGGCAATAGTATAATAAAATATGGTGTGCATAGGGCCCAGGGTTGAGGTGGCAGGGCATGACCATGTGCCACCCTTCCACATAAGAGGACCCATAAGGTGTGTTGTACATAATCCATGATAGTAATATTATAAAATGTAAGGTGGCATGGCTCCTCCATGTGCCACCCCTCCACCTAGGCTGCATTTAGTGAGATATGGCTCAAAGTCCATGGGAGAAGCAATATAAAATAGGTGGAGATGTATATTATATTGAGTTATTCCCTCCATATGGGATAGGCCCATGTGGGGGAGGTATAGAAGGTCCAAGAGAGCAAGTTAAATAAAGGGGAAAGTAGGATGAGGTGGCAAGATTCATTGTGCCAACCCTCCACTTGTCTTCCTAGAGGTCTGAACATATTATAAAATTGGGAAGAGACCAAGGGAGTATCATAGACTTGAGATATGGGGCTTGATTTATGTGGAAAATTGAGGCAAAGGTTGTCACATACAATTGAGAGTGCGTAACCGCCTAGCCCACATGGGAGACTTTTCCACATACACCGTGCATGTGGGAGGATACCATAATTGGGAGAGACCCCCTCTTTTGGCTATAAAAGGAGGGGGCTATTCCTTGATGGGGCACGCTCATTCATGTAAAGCCACCTAGCTAGTACTTTGATATTTCCCTCTCATCCTTTCTTTCAAATAAAGTATGGTCCTCTTCCCTTGATGTCTCCATCTTTACATTCCTCCTCCTATCATGTACATCTCTTCCCCCTCTCCCTTTCCCCTTGTGTCATAGTCTCCCTTTTCAGTCCCTCCCCTTCTAATTCCTTTTCCCCTCCCATGATAACGGTTCACCCTCACGATCTCCCTTTCCCTATGGCCCTCAAGTGTCACCATGCAAACACTTTGCTCCATTTATCGTTGTGGACTTTTTTAATGAACCACATGCTCTTACTACTACTGACACTTCTATTTGTCATCATCAGAAATTAAGGGTTTTTTTTCCTAACGGTCCTAACCATATCCCTCCTGTTCCTCCTAACCCATACATTGCTATTGAAGAACTATACAAACCATATTGCTCACTTTGTAAATTAATGAATGTTATGCCAAGCAGTTGCCACAAAGATAGAATCAGAATCTTGGTTTTTGATATCATTGATAGGAGGAGCCCAAATTGGAATGCCTCCCACCAACCTTGGTTTAAGGAGGATCATATCCTTAGTGAAATTGGATACTTGCATTCACATCTATTTATTGTTGGACTTGACAAATCCCACAAACACCCACTTTTATTTGCAAAAGATTATGCCAAATGATAGCAAAGAAAAGGGTATCTAGCTTGGAATTTGAAGGATACTCTTTGACAGAATGTGAGATTACAACATGCATCAAAGAGAGAATTAATCTACTTGGACATGGGGAAACTGACATTAGACTATAAATCCCATAAGTTTGGACAATTTTAGGTGGATTACAAATGCTCATTCATGTATCTTCTCACATATTACATCTATAATTGATTCCAGACTTTCTAACATGATGGTTGGAATGAAAGAGGTCACAAACACTATTCACATAGATGCACGGAAATTTTGCAAGAAAAAAAATAAATGCCTTTTGGATAATTAATAGCTCGAATGGTTTCTTAGTTAATGTTCCTGCGCAAATCTTCTCTATGCACACCTTTGACATTACTACTAAGCAAGAACTTTTACTCACCAAATTGAAGAAACCTGATGTCTCCTTTGATGAATTCCTACACATGAACCTCTATGTACTTACTAATGCCTTTGTTAAGGTTGGTGAGTCTATTCTAAAACAGATTCTAGGTATCCCCATCGGATATTCTTGTTCTCCTTCCTGGTGCAATCTATACCTACTTAAGTTTGAGATTGCTTTCATTAAAAGACTAATGGCACTAAATCAATGAGAGTTTGTTGAGAAATTTCAATTATCTTTTAGATTTATTGACAATGACCTTCATTTTTGCAATAATCAATTTGTCCTAAAAATGCCTTGATTCTTCTCGAGAAAGGTCACCTAAGAATCCATGGTGGATTTATCCCCTAAATATTATATCATTGAAACCTACTTCTGAATACATTGGATCTATCACCCGTCATACCACCTTTCTCAATACCTCTTTTACCATTCTTAGACCTTTTATCAAAGAATATTCCTCATCAACTACTTGGAAGAAAAACAAACTACCATATCCTGTTGTTGTCGTTATTCATCTTCATAGCAATAGATCTAGCTAGAATTAATTCCTATAAGGTGTGTCCCTCTCAAGTTGTACCTATTATCTATGCAGCTTCATCCCATGACATTGCTTGGCTTGATCTTAATAAATTAATGAAATTATTTTGCAATAATAGCTTTTCGTTACAAATGATCAAAAAACTCATCATCAAATTCATTAGGAAAAATGACTTTCTTGGTTGTAGGATCGATACTTCCTCTTTAATTACTCTTCTAGGAGTGGGGTAGGACACCATTTGATGGGCATCCTAGCCCCATCATTTGGTGTCCCCCTTGGGTCAGGGCAATTAGACACACATACACACAATTCTATCCCTCTTCTCTAACCCATTCCTTACCCCTTTACACACACACACACACACACACAGTCTTGTATCTTACACAATGGACTTCTCCTGTGTCCCATAATTGAGCATGGTAGTTCTCTAAGAGCACTTAATCTACTCCTTGGAAGTTTCCTCTCCCTTTGGTAGTGGTTGCTATAGTTTGTAGTTCCCTGCGGAAACATTTGTCCTTCGGTATATTACTAGCAATAAAAAGTTCCCCCTTTTTTTTACTATTGTGTTAGCATCTCAAATATATTTTTAATCTCTTTTCACATTATGGTTCACTCGCAAACACAGGAGCATGCATGATTAATATTATAATTACTCACCAAGCACTTTGCTCATAATCATCATAAAAGGTGTTAATAATGCTACAAATTAGAATGGTATTCTCATATGTTTCAAAAGGTCTTTGCTCATTAGAGGGTAATGAATCTTGCTAAATATCCACTCAACCCATCCTTCTCTCAAGTCACCCATCTAATTTTTCGGTGCATTTAATGTGCCCTATAGTATATGACTAAGCTGACCCCCTCACACCTCTCCTATCCTACTCTCGCTTCAAGCTCTCTTAAAGACTTGCTGCCTCTATCTACTCTTATGGTGACAAATCACGTTTTTCCTACTTCTAACTTTGTCTTTCTTCATGTTTTGAACACAAAAACTCGCTCTACGTAGCCTTTTTGGCTGCTCTCACTGGCATAGCTTCCCTCTCCTCTACTTGGAATACTTCCTCCTTCTTATCTGCCGCTGGTCTCACCCTACACTGGCCCTTCCTTCTCCATCCTACGCTGCTCCTACCTTCTCTTGCTCGCGCTCCTTCTCCTATGCTCCTCCTATTCTCGTCCTCCTTTCTCTAACATCTCCCTTCTTTTGCCATTGAGTCTCCTCCTCCCTTCTCTTTCCTACGCTCCTCCTCCTAAAATGCCTTGATCCTTCTCAAGAAAGGTCACCTAAAAATCCATGGTGGATTTATCCCCTAAATATTATATCATTGAAACCTACTTCTGAATACATTGGATCTATCACCCGTCATACCACCTTTCTCAATACCTCTTTTACCATTCTTAGACCTTTTATCGGAGAATACTCCTCATCAACTACCTGGAAGAAAAACCAACTACCAATTCCTAATAGTGCCGTTATTCATCTTCATAGCAATAGACCTAGCTAGAATTAATTGCTATAAGGTGTGTCTCTCTCAAGTTGTACCTATTATCTATGTAGCTTCATCCCATGACATTGCTTGGCTTGATCTTAATAAATTAATGAAATTATTTTGTGGTAATGGCTTTTTGTTACAAATGATCAAAAAACTCATCATCAATTTCATTAGGAAAAATGGATTTCTTGGCTGTAGGATCGATACTTCCTCTTAATTACTCTTCTAGGAGTGGGCAGGACACCATTTGATGGGTGTCCTACCCCCATCATTTGGTGTTCCCCTTGGGTCAGGGCAGGGACACACACACACACACACTTCTATCCCTCTTCTCTAACCCATTCCTTACCCCTTTACACACACACACACACACACACACACACAGAGTCTTGTATCTTACACCATGGACTTCTCTGATGTCCCATAACTGAGCATGGTAGTTCTCTGAGAGCACTTAATGTACTCCTTGGAATTTCCCCTCCCTTTGGTAGTGAAGCAAAGAGAAGACATTAGACTATCATCCCCTAGATGAGTTCACAACATGCTAGTAGTAATGTCAAAGGTGCGCATAGAGAAGATTTACATAGGAACATTAACCAAAACATCATTCGAGCTATTAATTATCCAAAAGGCATTTATTTTTTTCTTGCAAAATTTCCATGCATCTACGTCAATAGTGTTTGTGACCTCTTTCATTCCAAGCATCATGTTAGAAAGTCCGGAATCAATTACAAATGTAATATGTGAGAAAACACATGAATGAGCATTTGTAATCCACCAAAAAGTGTTCGAACTTATGGGACTTATAGTTGCACATAAGATAAGGTAGAGTTCCAATGTTAGTCTCCCTAGATCTAAATAGATTAATTCTCTCTTTGATGCATGTTGTAATCTCACATTCTATCAAAGAGCATCCTTCAAATTCCAAGCTAGATACCCTTTTCTTACCTAATATTTGGCATGATATTTTGCAAATAAAGGTGGGTGTTTGTGGGATCTGTCAAGTCCAACAATAAATAGATGTGAATGCAAGTATTCAATTTCGCTAAGGATATGATCCTCCTTAAACCAAGGTTGGGAGGCATTCCAATTTGGGGACCTCCTATCAATGATATCAAAAACCAACATTCTAATTTTATCTTTGTGGCAATTACTTGGCATAACATTCATTAATTTACAAAGTGAGCAACATGCTTTGTATGGTTCTTCAATAGTAATGTATGGGTTAGGAGGAAGAGGAGGGATATGGTTAAAACCTTTAGAAAAAAAAACCCTTAATTTCAGATGATGACAAATAGAAGTGTCAGTAGTAGTAAGGACATGTGGTTCATTAAAAAAGTCCACAGTTATAAACAGAGCAAAGTGTTTGCTTTGTGCACATAACATGAATAAACCTGTTCAAGTATTTTCTATCCACCACCAACCTTTTAGATCCATTTCCTTGAGTATCCAAGGATCTTTGAGGAACATCACTCGAAAGGAATTTGCTTGATTGTGTTCCAACGCTGTAATCCACACATAGGCTATTTGGGGGTGTAGGAAGACGAGGATCCATGTGGAGTGGAAAACTTGGATTTTTTACCTGAGGCTTTGGATGAGTCAATAGCAAGGATGGGTTTGAGAATTTGTTCAATCACTACTGCAAGAGGAGTGTGGTTGATTTTGGGAAGAAGTGGGGAGTTTGGAGTAGCTTGAGATAAGTTTTTTGCCCCTTCAAGAAGCTGCTCTTGAAAAAATGTAAAAGGCAATAAGTGAAGTCCTTACCTCAAAAGGGAGGGAAGCCACCCATGCTTTGAGTGCATAGAACTTAGCTTTAGGAGCACAAGAAGAAGAAGAAGAAGAAGAAGAAGAAGCAGCAGCTGAAGCAACAAAGGTGGTAAGGGAAGAAGAAGAAGAAGAGTATAATCAGTGAGGAAGTGGACCTAGTGGTGACGCCCTGTGCACTGATTGATAGCTTGTCTGTGCGCTTATACTTGCTTGCTTGCCTGAGCTGCAACAAAGATACACTTTCTCTTGCCAAACAGACACATTACATTGGCCCACAACTATTGTCTCTATGCCAACATGGACTTAGGTAGAGCAGAATGTGTGTGTAGAGTAGTGGCAAAGCTCCGCTTGTACTTGCATAAGGCTAAAAATAATCCCTCTTAGAAATCCAACTACATGTTCTATATACAAGTTCTACATGCAACTCCTACATGCAACTCCTACATGCGAGTTCTAGATGCAACTCTTAAATGCAACTCCTACATGCAAGTTCTACATACAACTCCTACATGCAACTTCTATATGCAAGTTCCACATGTAGAGAGAGAATGTGTTACAGTTCCTACATGCAGGGAGAGAAGCTCTCCAACTTATATAAATACCCCATAATGGAATGAAGCCCACACTCTTTGGGGCATTGTGTTGAGTTCTACTTTGATATTCCAAGCAATTGTCTCAAGTGTCCATGCTTCCTTGCACTCCACGTCCAACAGCATGTCCTAAGCTTACAACTCCTCCTCCCCTCTCCTCCAACCTTACAACCCATCCTCTTCCTCTCCTCCTCCTCCCTCCTCCTCCTCCTCCTCCTTTCTCCTCCTCTCTCTTCCTCCTCCTCCTCCTCCTCCTCCTTCCACCTCTCTCTTCTTTCCCCATGCTCTTACACCTTTTTCCTCTCCCACTCCTGTGCTTCCCCTAAACCCTTAGTTCCTCAACCCTTAATCTCCTTCGGGCACAGATAGATGAATAAGGGTTCCTCAACCCTTAATCTCCTTCGGGCATAAATAGATGAAAAGGAGGTAGAAGAAGTGCGCATGAACCAAGCTCTCCAAGCTAAAGAGAAGGCAGTGAGGGATGTGACCTCCAACCTCCACCAAAGTCAAACATAGCTAACAACAGTAGTACAAGCAATGGCGATCCTACAGACCTACTATAACTCCTTGACATCCACACATGCTTAATAGACAGAGGTAGTGGCATAAGCTTGACTCACTCTAATTCACAAAGAAGAAGTGCTCCAAGATTGCAAAGATAAGCTTGAAGAAATGAAACAATCTTTGGCAGTGCGTCCCTTCAGCATTGACGAGCTTACAAGGGAATGCAGACTCTTAAAGGACTAACTTGCTACCGCTCAAGAGGGCAGCACTTCACAAGCACAAGTCTTGGATCAATGGTCTAATACCAGTGAAGACATTTCTCAACAGGCAAAGGTCACCTTGCAAATGAGAAAGCTTAAGGAGGCATATACAACCATTTATCATCAATACAAAGACAAAATGAATGAGATGCACTCCCAAAAGATAATCATCTCCAAGCTTGAACTCCAATTGCTTGTACACAACAATAAGGCATTAGAAGACAACACCAATGAAGCCCCACTACAATGCACAACGGTGGTGTACCAAGAGCTTGTTGCTGCTCTACAAGTGGAATATCACCTCAATGCACGTGTGCTTATCCAATGGAAGCAACTCCAAATCAAAATCATATTTGCTCATCCAACAATCAAATGGGAACGTTCCATTGGGACCAAAATCCTATGCATAATTTGCCAAGACTTGTCCGAAGATGAGAAAAATATATTTTGCCTGTCTACACATGTCGGGTTTATAGCACTCAGGACAGATGCTTTCATTGCATATGTATGCCTCATGGGTAGTCCTCCCCTCAGGATTATTGCAAGCTTGTTGCCATTGCTACAAAGGCCATCCCTATTATTTGCAAGGCATGACATAACCGACATCCCACCCATGCAGCTGAGATCCCATCGCACCAGCAAAAAGAAGCGTCAGAAGATGACAAGGCCTATCTCACATCCAACTTCCCATATCTAACCACTCTTTCTACCAACATCATAACCTCACTTACCCTTGCTGCTACCTATTGAGATATCGAGCTCCACTCGTGATATGCTAGGGTGACCGTTGTGCATTTATGTCGTCTACACATGTCGGGTTTATAGTACTCAGGACAGATGCTTTCATTGCATATGTATGCCTCATGGGTAGTCCTCCCCTCAGGGTTATTGCAAGCTTGTTGCCATTGCTACAAAGGCCATTCCTATTATTTGCAAGGCATGACATAACCGACATCCCACCCATGCAGCTGAGATCCCATCGCACCAGCAAAAAGAAGTGTCAGAAGATGACAAGGCCTATCTCACATCCAACTTCCCATATCTAACCACTCTTTCTACCAACATCATAACCTCACTTACCCTTGCTGCTACCTATTGAGATATCGAGCTCCACTCGTGATATGCTAGGGTGACCGTTGTGCATTTATGTCACTGACTTGTTAGGTGCAGATGCGGTTGGTACATCAGTGGCTCATGAAAAATAGCTGGATGACAACTCTCTTTATGTACTCTAGTTAGTGGCTCAGTTAGTATGCCACCTAGGTTAATCTTATTTTTATACATGCTTTAAGAGTGTGAAATGAAAGTGTGGTACAATTATTCATGCAATCATCTATGTGTCTAAGCGAAAGCGTGTGACTGCACGTGACCTAGTAGCTAGGTATGGACTAACTATATGTTTTTTTTTTCTGGGATTTTCATAGGGCAGTTAGAACTTAGTCATCACTTCTGAGCCCTAGGTAAAATCGATTGATGCTACCTATATGTGCAAAGATGTACATATGCAAGTGAGTGCTCATGATATAATCTAATCCTAATTAAGGAAGACTTGGTTTTCCAAATCTTCATTTTTGTCAGGGATGGCTTGCGTGTTGATGTAGTAGCGCTTCAGTCGGATCCTGTTTATTGTTGTGTTGGATTAGACTCTATCCAATGTTTCTAGCAGTACAGCTCCGATGGGATTCATCTTTCATACTCGGTAGGGTCCTTGACCTAGATACTTCAGTTTTTCCTTGTGTACTACTTTGGCATTGTATAATAGGACTAAGTCGCCTTCCTTGATGTCTTTAGCTTTCAAATTTCTATCAAACCATGCCTTTTCTTCTGCGTTTTTCTATTGTCATGGCATGGTAGGCAACTAGTCTTATCTCTATATGCTTCTCCAACTGATAGAGCCTTTCTTTCAAGGATTCATTGTCTCCCATGTGTTCTTGTACTGCTATGCATAGACTTGGTATTATAAATTCGAGTCGGACCATAGCTTCAAAGCCGTACACCAATTGAAAAGGTGTGTTTCCTGTACTAACCTTGAATGTGGTTCTGTATGCCCATAAAGTTGCATTCAATTTCTCTGCCCAATCAAAACATTGTGGTTCTACTATCTTGGTGAGGATAATGCATATTATTTTGTTGGTGGATTCGTCTTGTCCATTCCCTTGGGGGTAGTAGGGTGTGCTTTTTCTATGGATTACCATGAAGCCAAACAAGAGTTCTTGGATTACCTCATTGACAAAATGTGTGCCTGTATCCAACACAATTTCAATGGGGCATCCAAATCGGGTGATCACATTTTCGTATAAGAATCTTGATGTGCTTTTAGCACCTACCTTTCTGACTGCTTTAGCTTCAGTCCATTTTGTAAAATAATCAGTGGCCACAATGATGTAGCATGCCTGTGTTCCTTTTGTTGCTAGATGTATGGGACCCACATAGTTAATCCTCCATTTTTCAAGTGGTTTTTGTGCAACAACTGTTGTTAGGGGATTGAAGTCTTTGTGTTGTGGTTTAGTAGTCTGTTAGCATACATCACAGCCCCTCCTGCAATGCCTTCATGGACTTCACTCAAGATTGGCATGATCTCATGAGGCATTACACATCTTCTTAATATCTTGTCTTTGCCCATCTTGTAGAGTTGTCTTGCAATGAGTTGATAGGGTGCAGCCTTTAGAATCAAATTTTTGGCATCTACTGCTTTCAGTTCAAGGGGTGGCCTACTTGCCATCAAGTACCCAATGATATCTCCACACCACTCTGGAACAGCATCTATTTGAAATAGTATGGCATGTGGTAAGTCATCTTCTACTCCAGTGGCTTCTTCTCCCGACTTGACTCGAGAGATATGTGATCGGCAATGCAGTGTTGGGCACCTTTATGGACCACTATTTTGAAGTTGAATTCTTGAAGCAAGAGTAGCCATTTGGTTATTGTTCCTGTTGTATACGGACGTTCTTTACACTATACATCATTGCTAAGGCTTCTCTTTCTGATGTTGTATAGTTGATCTCTGCATCATTGAGTTGTCAACTGGTGAAGTAGAATGGGTAGTCTTTCTTATATTCACTAGGTTGACAAAGCACACTCCCAATTGCATACTTGGATCCATCAGTATGAACATGAAAATCAATATCCCAATTGGGAGATATAAGGATGGGTGCTGTAATTAGGCACCACTTTAAAAGCTCAAAGGCTTGGTCGCACTCTTCGGTTCATAAGAATTCCACTAATAATTTGTAAAGTGGTCTAGCTGTCATGGCATACCATAATAAAAATCTTCTATAATAGCCGACATGTTCCATAAAGGCCTGTACACCTTTGGAATTTGTAGGAGGAGACAATTCCATGATGATTTTGATTTTGTCCATGTCAGTTACAATCCCATGTTGAGAGACGATGTGTCCCAAAACAACTCCGTGGGTGACCATGAACTAGCATTTTGTTGGATTTAGGGAGATGCCATACTCCTTGCATTTGATAAGTACTGCTTTAAGACATTTAAAGTGGTCTTGTTTATTTGAATGGATGCATAAATCATCCAAGAACACGTGTAAAAACTTATTCAGAAATGACTTGAAAGCTATGAACATGACTTGCTGAAATGTGGCTGGGGCATTACAAAGGCCGAATGGCATGACTCTATATGCAAAAATACCCCATTCTGTAGCAAATGCTATTTTTGATTGGTCTTGAGGAGCAATTTGCACTTGGTTATAGCCACTAAAGCCATCCAAGAAGCTATATATTTCGGATCCTACCACTTTTTCCAACACTGTTTTTGTTAAGGGTAGGGATAGTGATCCCTAATTGTGGCGACATTCACATTTTTTAAGTTTATGTATATTCTGAGCTTCTTGTTGCGTTTAGGCACAATGATGATGGGTGAAACCCAATCAGTGTGCTCTATCTCGTAGATAAACCATGGTGTCATATTTAAGATTTGTGCGATAAGGTCGACATACCTTAGGGTGAGCACCTTCCCTTATGGTATCGTGTGTACTGTCACTTCTGGTGAAATTCCTTTCATATCTTTGGATGACCATGCTAGGCAGTCGCGGTATTCAATTAGGAGTGCTTTGAGTTTGGTTTCATATTCTTGATGAAGCTATTTCCCAATGAAAATCAATTTTTCTTTCTCCCCTTCAAGGGTGAGGTTTATTGTGCATGTTTTTGCTGATCCCTCATAGATTGGAGTTTCTCCAATGCTACCAATTTCTTGAACTTCAGATTTTCTAAGTGGTCTTGGCATTGCTATTGGCGCACTACCACTTGTATAATTCTTGAAGGATTTCGGCACTTCTCGAAGATTGGCCTCTGATGGTGTTGAACTAGCCTGACATGTGTCATGTGTACTGTGTGGCATAGTTGCATTTACTAATTTGTTAGGCTGCTCTTGACTGTCGTTTTTTGAAGTCTCTTGATGGAGCTTGTTTTGTACATGTGGCTTATATTTCCGAAACTTCTTATGTTGGGAACAATGGGGTATCTTTTCCACTAGTAAGGTGTTTCCAAGTAAGGGTTCATTTGCTACGCATACTCCTTCCAGTCCCTCAAGGGACCATTCAAGAGGTAGTGGTTCTGATTTTGAGGGAGCTTGCTTTGCAAGGTACAATTTGACGATTCTTGATTGGACTCATTCAAATTCATTGAAGTGCTCGGCCTTGGCTTTTCTGCAATTTTCTCCTTCAGCTTTGTTGCAGGGTCTTCTACTATTATTCAACTTTGGAGGTTCAACTTTTGGGAGCTCGACTGCCATTAGGGCATGCAGAATGGCTAAGTCATTATCAAAGATTTGACCTTCAATTTTAGCATTCTCAACCTCTGTTTCAAGGTCCCAAGGAAAATTTGAGTCATCATTGTTATGGGTACCTTCTTCAGGTTCATTATCCCACTCGAGGTCAGCCATAAAAAATGGCATCTCTAGATCGACTGGTTCTTCATGTGGGAGTGGAGGATCTACCTGTAGCGCCTTAGCATCTATCTATGACAAGATGGGGTCTAATGAATGGCAGGTGTTGATGGTTGCCAATGTTTGTATCCAGTTATTGACATTGCTTTGTGAGCCACCCGCTATGGCATGCTATTGCAAGGGAGTTGATTTGCTTGAGATTGTTATTGAAGATGTGTCATCCAACGCTCTAGGCACAATTGGTTTAATAGCTCCTGTCCCCACATTCACCCTGATGGCGATGTTATGATTTTGGATTATTTGTCTATCAGTTCCCCAGTCATGGAGGACTGATGCTTCTCGTAACCAAGGACGTCCTAGTAAGATTTGATAGGATTTTTTTGGGAGATCCAAGATTGTGAATTGAAAGAAAAAGCGGACTCTTGCGATCTTTGTGGATACGCCATTTACTATTCCCAAGGGTTTAGCCCGTGAATCATCGATAAGGCGTATGTTGAAATTAGCCTTTTGCATTGGTGGGAAACCCCATTCTTCGTAGAGCTCCTTGGATAGGACATTTACAAGTGCTCCACCCACTATGGCTTGGACTTCATTATATGCCTTGTGGATCAAAGGCACAGTAACGTTGCATATGTCATCTCTCTCACCCATCCGCACAAGGATATCTTCGATGTCGTTCATAGGTGGAGTGCGATTTGTGAGTTCAATCCATCTTTTGAAACTCTCCCAGAGATTGGGACAATTCCGTAGGAGGATTCCGATGGGAATTGACACAGGGCAACTCAGGATGCTAGAGAGTGCGGCTCCTTCAAGTTGATGTGGCGGTACATTATGTTGTGGAGTCTGTTGTTGGAACAAAGGCTCAAGTACAGTAGCAATACTTTGTGGGACCAAGTCATGGATTGGGTCTTGAGCTTGTTTCTCAGCCTAAATTGAGCGTGTTCATTTTGTACCCATTGTTGAAGTGCCTGAAAACGAGCCTTCTCCACCTCTGCATTAGGGTATGGAGCTTCTTTTATTTGAGGCTCAGGAGTTGATGCGGATGAGCTCAGCTGCTCATTGCTTGGCGGAGGTGGAGGCACTTGTGCTTTCTTTTTCACAAGTCGCTTTGATTAGATTGGAATGTTAGGGTCCTTAGTGGCCTCTTTCTGTTGGCATGTAATCACAGTTACAAGTTGTGATTTTACACTTGCCAGACCTAGACCTTGATGGTCCACCCCAATGATGCCGATGGGGATGTCAAGCTTAACCTCTATTTGTTCTAGGATCTTATTTTTCATGGGACAATCCATATAGGCATGTCCTGTGCCACAATCTCTGTAGAGTGGTTGGAAAGTACCCCCATGGGCTACCACGATGAGGGCACTCTACGATCCGATGATTTTCTCCACAACCGTAGCACTTGATTGGTGTGCGATATGTGTTGGGATGTACTTGATTTGCATAAACTGGTATTAGACCCTATGCACCTTCTACATAGTACACTGGGTACTCTGCTTCATACTCAAATGGCAAGTCTACTTCCTCGGCTTGTAATTGATGTATGGGAACTGCCTGAGGAGTTGGATTTGGTGCTCTTGGATATGGTCATGGATTTAGATTCCTGAGTAGGTGTGGGACTTGTGTCTGAACGGAAACAGGATTTATCCTCGGAGCTGGGGGTGTTGTGCAAGTGCCGGTTGTCTGTAGACTGGCATGGGTGCCGCTTGGTATTGTTAAGGTCGAGGTGGGTTGTTGTGCATGTTGAAGATGCAACTGTTCTCACCATGGCCATCGATGATGCAGATATGGCACCACAACCTTGGTGGTGGATTTGCTTGTGCAGTGATCCTGGCTCTTAGAACCGAGCACTCATTTGCTATATGATTAGCCATGCAGTGTGGACACTAGACATTTTCTCGCCATGGATATGTATGAGTTTGTAGCTGAGACAATTGAAGTTTCTATTCCATGGCTTGCATCATGTCTTCTTTCAGCTTCAGGGTCATGGCCTCTAGGCGATCTTCATTTGATGTTTCGTCGGCAATGGCCATTGACTTGCCCTTTTTCGAGTGCTTATCGTGTGTACTAGATCTACCATCATCACTACTAGTGTCTGAGTCAGTTATGCCATCCTCGATGTCAATGGCTGCCGCATGAATAGCACTGAACGTTTCATAGCTGCTTATCTTTTTCATATCCTTTCGGATTTTCTTTCGTAGTTCTGCAATGAACCATGCCGTGAGGTACTTTGCATATGGGCATGGGTCACATTTGGCAATTAATCTTTTCATATTACCCAGGTATGTGCGTACATCTTCTCGACTGCCTTGTTCAAGCTTGCTTAGTTGGAGAGCGGGATCATCTTGTAGCCGCTCTGTTTGAAAGCGTCGTTTGAATTCTGTTTGAAGTAGATCCCATGTGGCTCGCTCTTCCACTAGAAGAGCGGGATCATCTTGTAGCCGCTCTGTTTGAAAGCGTCGTTTGAATTCTATTTGAAGTAGATTCCATGTGGCTCGCTCTTCCACTAGAAGGTCTAGGTACCATTCAGACCCTTCATCAGTTAAGGCCATGGGAAACCAAGCCACCTTGGTTTCATGGGATTGATCGCCACTTGCTCGGCATGCAACATCAAAATGTTAGAGGAAGTAGGCTGGATCTCCCCTACCATTATATTTGGGAAGTTCTAGTTTTCCCAAGGGACATCGGCCTTGATTGTTATTATTTCTTCGATTAAAGATATTGTCAGCCTTTGCATCGAGGTCGATATCCCCATCATTGTCATGATGGCAACTAGCCATGTTGGGGTGTGGAGGAGTTAAAGGGAGTGGTTGAATCTCAAGGGGGAATTTGGGGTAGAGGATTAGCGGGGGCGGTTGTTGCAACGGAGTTGTATGCAGTTGTGGCAGGCGTTGGAGTCGGAGGCATTGGCCGGAACGTAGCTACATGCAGATTGGGTGAGATTCGCCAAGGATGTCTTTGCCACAAGTGCGGGTGTGGATGTAGTTTTGTTGGGAGGGTTAGAGTGGTGTTAGTTTGTGTAGGGACTATCATGTTAATTATGTGCCTAAGATTATCCTACATGTGTAGGGAAAGGTGCTGCTACAGATGGATCATTAATCGGAGGTCACGGCGTGAAGTTATGAGCAAATTTGTGCAAAACGAGGCCCACACGGGGGTGCGAATGATCGAGTGCTAGGGATGTCGAAATGGTGTGCAATGGGCTAGAAAAAATACCCCGTAGTGTGGTGTTTTCGTGTGTGAAATCTGGGTTCAAACGGGGTTCAGTTTGGGTCCCAAACGAATGAGATACGAGGGGTTAAAGTAGGGGTGAAATTTGCTTTGGGGAGGGGTGTCCTAAGGGTGGTGTGAATGGACTTTAAATCTAACTGAGGGGTTAACTGACCGAGTTTAGTTGACCTAATTGGCTTAATTATTGTAACTAACCTAACTATCTAGTCAGATGCTAATCAATTAGTCTAACCTAACCTAGTGATGGTTAGACTGACCATAGTTAGTTCAACGAACCTAGGTAGTGTAACTAACTAACAGTTAAACTAACCTAACTAAGGTAAAAACTAAACGAACTAAGGTCAAAACTAACCTAACCTAGGTTAAAACTAATCGAACCTAATCAAGTAACCTAACCTAGGTGCGACTAACCTAACTAACCTAACCCAGGGTTAGTGATAGGTTAGGTTAGGGTTTCTTTTTTAAATATAAATACTGTGGAGGGGGGGCTTTGCACGGCGGCGGTGCCGGGGGGGGGGGGGGGGGGGCGTTTCACACAAAAGGGAGGAGAGGAGGAAGGTGGAGGGGGGAGGGGAGGGGAGGGTGGAGGGGCAGGTGGAGGGGAGGGGGGTGGAGGGGAGGGGTGAGGGGTGGGTGGGGGGTGGGGCGGAGCAGCACGGCGGGCGAGGGCGCAGGGGGTGGGTTGAGGGGGACGAGCTGCGACGGGGCGACGGGCGGCACTACGGGGCGGGGCGAGGTGGCAGATTACGGGGCAGGGGGCAGGCTGCGGTGTGCGGGCAGTGAGGCGAGGCGAGGTGGCGGGCACGGGCGGGGGTTTGTGGGGGGTTTGACAGGGGGGTTGGTTTGGGGGGGGAGAGCAGAGAGGGGGGGGGGGGAGAGAGAGAGAGAGAGAGAGAGAGGGGGGGGGGAAGGGAATGAGAGAGAGAGAGAGAGAGAGAGAGAGAGAGAGAGAGAGAGAGAGGGGGGGGGGGAGAGGTATGAGAGAGAAGAGGGAGGGGGAGGGAATGAGAGAGAGAGAAAGGGGGGGAAAGGGGGAGAGGTATGAGAGAGAAGAGGGATAGATAGAGAGAGGGGGAGGGAAAGAGAGAGAGAGAGAGAGAGAGAGAGAAAGAAAGAAAGAGAGGTTTGAGAGAGAAGAGGGAGGGGGAGGGAGAGAGAGAGAGAGAGAGAGAGAGAGAGGGGGGGGAGGGAGGGATAGAGAGAGGGGGAGGAAAAGAGAGAGAGAGAGAGAGAGAGAGAGAGGGGGGGGGGAAGGGGAAGAGGTATGAGAGAGAAGAGGGAGGGGGAGGGAGAGAGAGAGAGAGAGAGAGAGAGAGAGAGAGAAAGAGAGAGAGAGAGGGTGGGGGGAAAAGAGAGAGAGAGAGAGAGACTGAGAGAGAGAGGGGGCGAGGGATACATAGAGAAAGAAGGGGGAGGGATAGAGAGAGAGAGAGAGAAAGAGAGAGAAAGGGGGAGGGAAAGAGAGAGAGAAAGAGAGAGAAAGAAAGAGTGCCACCAAGAAATTGGAATACTAGAAGCTGGCTACCTAGCCATTACATGTCCATTTTTGTATATTCCTATTAATCTTTCTTGTCTATATATAGTTCTATTTGCCCTTGATGATGTTTGCCAAGTGGGATGTCTCATGTTTCATGTCTACTCTCATGGAACTTTGATGGTAGTCTCACATCATAGATATAAAACCCTCAAGTCACTTTTGATGGTTCATCTTTGCTCACCAAAGATGCATGGGATTTGAATATTCCAGATTTTCATGTGTGCACATTCTAGCACATAAGGGAAAAATGACGCTTTGGTTTTGTGCAGGGTGATCAACCATGGGTGTATATAATGCAACACTTACTTTTGCATTTGTCTACAACTACATCTGGTCACAAGGAGCCTACTCAATGAAATTTCCTACTAGGACTCATGATGTAGGGTTAAGGGATGTCCTTTTACTCTTATGCTTTCTAACCAGAAGCACGTACTCTCTCATCTTAAATGGAATGGCAAGGATGCTCTTATTGGAAACTCTTTGTATGCTGAATTCTCTCGTTAGGCAAAGGTGTTTGCACATCCATTTGCCTTGCAGGAGCCTTGCTACTTTTATTTTATTTTCTCCAAAGGAATTCATCTTGTGGGTGATGTGCTTGATGATGCTAGTATGGTGTTATCTTTCCTACAATGGTCAGACAATTTGGCTTGGGACAGCATTATAGATCCCTCTGGTGCATACCATCATAGGTGCTTCATGACTTTCAACCAATGCCTCATCTTGAGATTATATACCACTTGCCATTTGGTTTTGTTGGTTAGTGCCACAATAAATTTTGGCTTGCAAACTCCCCCTTGGTTAAAATAATTTCTTATGGCGAGCTTTGCTTGTGATTATTCCTTTTGGATAGGCCTTTGCACATCAACATATTGCTCTTAGTGCTTGTGATTATTTCTTTTAGATAGACCTCGGCACGTCAACATATTGCTCTTGGTACTTGTCATCGATGTTTGTCCTCATGGGAAATTATGCCGATCTTTTTTGGCATTGCCTAAACTCATGATTTCTTGTTTTTCTATGGCAACGTCTTAAGGTACACTTTTCTAGTGCTCACTTTGGCAAGCTATTTTGGATGTTTGGGGTTCACCCTCTCAAGTATGTGTGTGATCTTTTACTTTACTTGGGTATGCTAGTGAGTGATATGCACTTTCTGGGAGAATTGAAACTATAGGATATTTGGTGATCCGTTCCTTGCCAAGTATCCCTTCTTTCAACCACCTTTACAAAAATCGTTCTTCAACTATTTGCACTCTTGGGATCTCAAAAATGTTGTCATATAATATGAAATTTTGATGTTGTAGCTACATGTCCCCTCCTTGGGGACTACTTTTTGTAAAATAAACAAATAGATTTCACACAAAAAATTGTGGGTGTTTTCCCCCTACTGTGTTCCCGTAGATCTCAACACAATCCAAGGGTGGTAATAGAAATAGTCTGCCCATCACTTTGCATTGGGTTGATGGACTACTGCCCAATTAACATTATATATGCACAATAGGCTATTTCTTATCTAGCCACCACTATCAAATCCTTTGAGTTCCAAGTTGCTAGCATGGAACTTATTCTCTAGATATGTAGATATAATCTTTTGGCTCTTGTCCTATTTAAATCCATTATTCTTAAAATCATGTATTAGCCTCTTAATCTATTAAGTCATTTAATACCTCCTCAATATAAATAATAGGCATTACTTTTGTAAAACTATGACTCTATCCAAAAAGGATCTCAGTATGTAGTACTATGTGCCCATATGCATTTGCACACTTAGTAGTCTAAGGACTGAGACTTATCAAATCTACTAGTGGCATCTACTCCACTTTTCCTATGGGTGATTGTCATGTTAAGAAAATTGGCTTTTGTGCCAAACTACTTCCCTTCCTCTTCCACTGTAATGGAAGATGTAGGCTCATTTATCTCCAAGGACTAGAGGATACTAGTAAATCCAATGAGTATTTTACTCATAACCCTTCATAGGTTGAAAGAAATTCTTAAGGGAATTGGCATGAATGTCATCCATATATGTAAAGACACATTTGAGGATAGACAAAAGAGTGTATTCTTTGGATTTCCATAGTCCTTTTATGGTGCTGAAATTAAACCAAAATTTGGTATGAATTACACCATACAAGGGAGAAAGGAAAACCCAAGGGATCCCTAAAATTTGTTTTAAAATGTCATCCCCTAATCTTCCTTGTCCCCAAATATTAGGTTTAAATATTGTTTCCCTTCCGTATCAAAAGCTAAATTGATCACTTTTGAAATGACTCTTTTCAATCCTCGGTCATCTTGTAATTGGATATGTTCATAAAACTTCCCAATATCTAATGTAAATGCATCATATATTGTGTTAGGTAAATTCAATTATTTATTAAATATTGAACTAAGTATCCAAAAGCCATTGGTCTCAATGCTTTTTTGCATCTGTATTTTATTCCAAATTTCACTAGATGCTTTCATGATGGGATTCATCTATGAGAATTATAAATATTATTATATTATCGCTCCCTCCCTTGAAGGTTAAACTTGGTTTATAAAGCATCAAAGCTATATTTTCTAAAATAGTGAATCCAAAAACAAACTCTTTTTAGGCATTTGATAAATCATGAAGACCATGCAAATATAAAAATTATGCCAATAATTTCCTTAGAGAGGCATATTCTAAAATATGATTACCAAAAAACATACGGTAGCTACTTGAAATAGGATGATCAAATTGCACCTATTTTATGACTACTTTGTAAAGATGAATTTTCTCTCCACTGGACTATAGATTATTATTTGCTTTCCATAGAGTTAAATACTATGATGATCATATGCAAAGTATGGTTTTCCAATGTGTCCACTCATCAAGTTTAGGAAAATCTTTCATAAGACAAATTTTTACTATTCTAAGTCACTAGTTTCATCCATTGCCTTAAAATTAAAAAAGATGTATATGCTGTCTTCTTCCTCTCTCTCTCTCTCTCTCTCTCTCTCTCTCTCTCTCTCTCTCTCTCCAAGCTCCTTATAGTTTCATGTGTGTGCATGCATACCTTGTGCACTCATGTATAAGAGAGGGTGCAACTCTATCTCTATCTCAGTCTCTTCTCTTCTCTATCTCTATCTCCATTTTTGTCACAGTCTCTCTCTCTCTCTCTCTCTCTCTATCTATCTATCTATCTATCTATCTCTATCTCTATCTCTATCATTATATTTATTAAGGAGAGGTTGCCACATGGAAAAATGAGGTAGAGTGGATGGAGAGCACTTCATGTGGCACTCTCTCTATCTCTATCTCTTCTCTTCTCTATCTTTATATTTATTAAGGAGAGGTTGCCACATGGAAAAATGAGGTAGAGTGGATGGAGAGAACTTCATGTGGCACCCTTCCTTTGTGTGCCTTTCCCAACACGATAAGAAAGGGGGGCCCTTCAGAAGAGGTGACGTGCAATATATAGTTAAGCTCAAGCTTCACAGTGAGTTCGTGGCTCATGCTTCATGTCAAGCACAAAAGTCTATTGAGGTTGTTGGGATGCTATGTGGAGAGCACACTAAACAACACCCTCCTATCTACCATCATGATTTGAAGTCCAGCAACATATTTCTTGATGAGCACGAAGATAGTAGGCTTCATCCTTTCTCACCTTGCAGAGCCGAATCTCACTCACATCTCTACCAACACTCAGCTTGCAAAGCCAAATCTCACTCACATCTCTACCAACACTCAGGGTACATTTTGCTACCTCATAAGTATGTCCCCCTTGACATTGAAAAATGGGAAATTCCTATTAATCAATTGTGGAGAAAAGAAAAGGGTTGAAAACAAAGAGGGCACGGCCATGATTAAACTAAGGGATAAACGTGGAGGGAAGGAGCTTCAATTGAAGAATAATGGAGGGTAGGAAGAATTAAAGAGGGGGGAGAGGGACCACTTGTGAAGTGGGGCATTAAAGAGAAAGGGACATGCTAAAAGGGGAGACGGAGGAGGGACCATTTATAATATTATAGCTATCTTTAGAGTGGTTATACTACAATACGCTATAGCTTAGTGGTAGAGCTCACATGTGTGAAACACAAGATTATGGGTTCAAATCACTTCTTGAATTTCACATATATAATTCTTCTTGAGTTTCACATACAATGTGCACCCCTCTTAAACGTAGGCTTGAAAGGCTAACCTATGGTTATTTTTATAATATTATCGCTATCTTTAGAGTGGTTATACTACTTTATAGCTTAGCAGTAGAGGTCACGTATTTGAAACACAAGATTATGGGTTCAAATCGCTTCTTGAATTTCACATATATAATGTTTCTTGAGTGTCACATACAATGTGCACACCTCTTAAACATAAAATAAATTAACCCATGCACAAACATAGGTTAACTAGCCTCCATGGGCCAAAACAAATAGAAATAAAGCTAAGTTGAGTGAGTTTGTCCCCCATGATAGAGTGCTCCCCCTTTACTCCAAATGATAAAAATTTTCCCAAGACCCTTAGGATGGAAAGATGCATCATATTTTGCAATAGCTGAGAGGGAATGGTGTTGCTCATCATCAATAATGTCATGTTCTTCAATTTTTTCAACTCTATTGAAATAGCTCTAATAAAATCATTACTATTGAAATCCAACAATATTGTCTAAGACCCTTAAGATCTAAGATGTAACATATTTTGCAGTAGTTGGGAGGGAATGGATCCCATCAATCCATTGGTGCTCAGCATCAATGATGTCAGACTCTCAAAAATTTTGAACTCTATTTGAATAGCTCTGATCAAATTGGTACCATTGAGATCAACAAATATCAAGGCTATATGATTCCCAAGCAAAGCAGGGATGCTTCCCTTTAGATTGTTGGCAGAAAGGTTCAAAATCAACAAGCTAGGAAGGTCACCAAGATGAGCAAGAATATTTGCAAAGAAGTAATTTTGTGGGAGATTAAATGCAGGTTGCAGCAGCTAATTAAACTCAAAAGGAATAGGACTAGAGATCCAATCGTCATGTAGATCCAACAAAAGCAACATGGTTCATTGAGCTAGCTTGGAGGGGACAACCCCAATGAGACGATTGGAAGAGAGATTGAGAAACTACAAGAATGGCAAGTTTGTGAGCAAGGGAGAGATGGTTTCTTGGAGATGCAGTAGGAAGGTATTGATAGTTGTGTTGTCTATCTTCTTTCATTTGCCTCTCATTTCTCTATTTTATCTTCACCATGACTAACTATAATACTAACCCCAACTTCTTTGAGGCATTTGAGAATCCTCCAATAAGCTAAGAATAAGGTGATTGACAACAAGATGTGAGTCCTCACTCTTTCTCTATGTAGCCTGAGCTCTCTTGATATATTTCATTAATGCCTTGTTTACTTGAACTTGGTCTGGAGTAGGATCTTGAGAGAGTAGTTCCTTGAGGCTCTACTGCATAACCTTTTAAAAGACCTTACAGTCTTATCTCTGCCTGCTGCAAAAATAGTAGCCTATCTAAAGAGACCCACAACTCTAAAACGAGGGCAAGGGCAAGGTCTCGGAGGGGTTAGTACTAGGAATGTGAGCTCATGTCCACCAGTGAGGGACTCATTAGTTTTGGACAGTAATAGATTGATCTTTACTTCAGCCCCATCTCAAGTCCTCCCCTTCCCCTCTCATGATGGTTGCTATTCGATTTAATAGCAATTAAGAGAAGCAATGAAGATTGCTCAAATTCCTACCCTTTCAATTTCTAAAAAGTTACGATGCAATAGAAAAACATTAAGAAGTCTATTCGGTAGCAAAAGGATAGTGATAACAATGGGGACAACACGCTCTTTTTCCAAGAGTTAATGGACTCCAAGGTACAAATTACTCTTCATCAACTATTGAACTTGGTTCCAGCTTTCAAACATCAAATTTGCAAGAGATTGGATTGAGAAGAGTCGCATCCAGCAAAAGCTCAACAACCAAGTAATGATGAAGAGGTCATTCCTGATATTTACACATCAACACTTGAAGATGTGGACTACCAAGTACCACTCATTGATGTGCCAAATACCAAGTAGTGGTGGATGGAGGCTCAAGTGTGAATGTCCTCTTAGAAGATTTATTCAAAAAATTTTGCTGCAATGAATTGGTTCCAACACCATTCCAGGTGAGGATAGCTGACCAAAGGAGAATTCAACCTCTTGGAATATTGAGAGGGCAAGAGATTACAATCATGGGACTAACATTCACAGTCACATTTGTAGTTCTCCAAATGGAGGAAAAGGATTATGCTTACTCAATGCTATTTCAGTAGACCATGGTTAAGAGCTACCAACTTGGTCAAGCAAGACTCGGGCTCAAAGAGAATCACTATCAAGAAAGGGAAAAAGAAAGTCAAGATCAACCTATCCTCAAGAAGGTGTTTTCCAAGAAAAACACAACCATTGCAAGCAGAAGGAATCAATATGATTCCAGATTTTGATGAAGATGAAGAAGAAATTTTCCTCAAAAGAAACCCCGCTGTATATCCTATTTTTGAGATTGATGTTATTAAGATTATTGATATATATACAGGTCCAAATCAGCAGATACCACATTTTGACATAGATCCGACTGCTGCAAAATAGAACAAAGTTGAAAACCAGTCGAATCAAGTTTTCACATCAGAAAAAAATACAACATAGGCCACTGATGCAAAGAAACATGATACACTAGAGGATATCACTTCTAAGTCAGCAGAGGAAGCAATCACGGAGGCAAAAATACAATTTGAAGAAATATGCAAAAAAGTGCTAGGGTCAGGTAGGATGACTTGGAGGAAATGAACTTGGGAAACAGTGACAACCCACAACCAGTTATGGTAAGTACAAATCTCTCTCCACCTTTTAAAATGGCACTCAAATAATTATTGATGTAGTACAAAGATATTTTTGCATGGCACTACACTGATATAAAAGGGGTAGATCCTAAATTCTGCCAACATAGAATCAATTTGAAGACTGATGCAGTACCAATCATATAAAGTAGATATAGAATGAATCCAAATTATGCCAAGTTGGTCAAAGAAGAGATTGACAAGTTATTAAGAGTTGGTTTCATACATTGCCTGACACGTGTCACATGGTTATATCCTATTGTCATTGTTCCAAAGAAAAATGGAAAATTGAGAATCTGTATAGACTATAGAAAGTTAAATGCAGCCACTATCACTGATCCATTCCCACTACCATTTTGTGATTCATTACTTGATGCTATAGCTGGACATGAAATTTACAAATTTTTGAATGGTTTCAGTGGGTACAACCAAATCAAAATGGCTTCAAAAGACAGAGATAAAATTGCTTTTGTCATAGAATGGGGTGTGTTTGCATCAAATGTGATGACTTTTGAACTGAAAAATGCCCCACCTACTTTTCAAAAATATATACAAGAGGTATTTGCAGAGTACCTCACATCCTTCATGGAGGCATTTTTGGATGATTTCTCAGTTTTTGGAAAAATGGTGGAACACTTGAATCACTTAGCATTATGCTTTGCTAGATGCAGATTTGTTGGTCTCAGTTCTAATCCAACAAAGTGTGCTTTTGCTATTAGTAGAGGAATTCTACTAGGACATATTATCTCTCAACAAGGAATGGAGATTGATCCTAACAAGGTCTCAGCAATTCAGAATGCAAAGGCCCCAAAAAACATTAAACAACTTCAAAGATTTCTAGGCCAAATCAAATGGCATTGTAGATTTCTAAGATATCTTGTAGATATTTGTTATCCTCTCACAAAGCTAACTAGAGATACAGAACCATTTATCTGAGGAAACCCTCAAGAATATGCATTTAGCATTTTGAAAAAGATGCTCATATTGGCACCTATCCTACAACCCCCTGATTGGTCTCTTCCTTTTGAAGTATTGGTGGATGCTTCAAATTCAGCAGTTGGTGCAATATTAATGCAAGAGAAAACACCAAAATTGTTCAAACCTCTGTACTATGCAAGCAGGATCTTAACCAAGCATGAAAGAAATCATGCAGTTACTAAAAGAGAGGCACTTGGTATGATTTATGCATTGCATAAGTTTAGACATTATTTACTTGCTAATAAGGTAAATTTTCATGTTGACCACCACACTTTGATTTATTTGGTTTGATAAACAGCAATTGACAGGAAGGCTTGCAAGATGGATGCTTTTGTTGCAAGAGTTTGATTATACTATGGTGCATAGACCAGGAAAATAGCATTGAGATTATTTGAGCAAACTCCAATCAGGCGAAGCTCCAACTGGCATCCTAGATGAACTCCCCGATGCAGGTATATTTATGGTAAGGATAGAAGAACCACCAAACTGGTATGACAAGATGTTATTTTCTCTTACTGATGGACTAATTCCAGAAACATTGAATAGGGATCAAAGAATAAAGTTAGTATTGCAAAGCAGACCTTTCCTTATCATTGCTAGAGTGTTGTACAGAAGAGGTATTGACCAGGTCATCAGAAGGTATGTCTAAGACCATGAGCAAAAAGCTATGTTAGCAGGGGCACATGGAGGGCCAGTAGGAGGACACTTCTCAAGTGATATCACGGGCAAGAAAATCTTGTAGACTAGATTATGGTGGCCCATAGTGTTAAGAGATGCACACAATTATGCCAAATCATGCTTGTCATGTCAAAGGGATGACAAACCAATGGATAGTGATAGAATGCCACATCAGCCTATTCTTCCATTGGGACCTTTTCAAAAGTGGGAATTCGACTTTATTGGACCAATCAAACTTGCAGCCAAATTCTCAGGTAATCAATATATTCTTGGTGCTGCTGATCATTGCACTAAATGGGTTGAGGCTGTAGCATTAAAGACATGCAAAGCTAGAACATTTGCACATTTTTTGTATCACAATATTGTAACCAGATTTGGTGTTCCGATTGAGATTGTATCTGACAAAGGAACCCATTTCATTAACAAAACCATTAGAAAAATGACCAAGATGCACATGATGCTACACAAAACATCCACAACATATTACCCACAAGCCAATGGATTGGCTGAAAGCTCCAACAAGCTCATGAAAAAGGTTTACAGAAGAACCATTGCTGATCACCTAGAGGATTGGGATCAGCATTTAGACTCAGTGCTTTGGGCACTTGGGACAACACACAAGGTGGCCATAGGATTGACACCTTTCAAGCTAGTGTATGGTTGTGAAGCAATGGTACCCATGGAGTTTGTTGCAGGCAGTCTTAGAGTAGCAATTAACAACAAACTTTCACCAGAAGACTCCATCAATGCTAGGTTGGAGCAACTTTTACAATTGGATGAAGATAGATTGGCTAGCTCCCATATAGCTGACATTATCTAGAAAAGAAGGGCAGCCTAGATCAATAGAAATATTAAATTCAAGCTTTTCAAAAAAGGAGACTTGGTGTTGATGTTCAACACTAAACTGGGCAAAATGCCAGGTAAATTCAAACTAAGGTATGATGGTCCATTCAATATGATTGATACATATGAGCAAGGGACATTTCTCTTGGCAGACCTACATGGCAACTCGTTTGAGAAACTAGTCAATGGTTTTAGACTTAAGCCTTACATTGGCCCTGATCCCACACAGGCAAAAATCAACACAATCTCACTGCAGAACCCTTCTAAGGTACACAGTTATACATTCTATATTTCAACCTATCTGCTCACTAATGGGGTATCATGCAGCTTTTCAAAGAAGCCTTCAAAGACAAATTCAGAAGAGTTTCGTGAAAGCTTTGAACATCATCATAGCAAGCAAGCACATGATTAGCAGCTACAATTACAGTCCACTACCAACAATGCAGCAAAGACATTACCACACTTCCAATACGGTTCAAGTATACTCCAATTACCCTACAATAAACAAAAGTGATTTTGAAGGTGAGAAGATGCAACAACAAAATGAAGGCGCAATGAGCTCTGCTCCAACAATGTTTCAATGTGTTTCGGACCGAAGTCTAGCAAAACCGACTAAGAACTCCGCCACGGTACCGACAGGGACCAAACTATGCCAATCTGACTCTAATCCACCACACATGTGCCACACGTGTCTTTTCTGACTTTTTGGAGTCCGACCGATGCCTTGTTCGCATGTTCAATCCCTGCCCACTCCAGTTCGACTCTCGTGTCTCCGACCCTGCAGTCCGACTCCGATTCTCCACATGGATCGCAATAAAGTCCAACTACGCTCTGCCTATTTGATCTCACTCTACCCTCAGTCCGCCAACTCACAGAACACACTAGACTAGGCATGCCGACCTATCAGTGCCCATATATATGTACACAGCATCAACGGTCCAAAATTCAAAAAGGCCGCTCATACAAATGACACCCTCACCACAAGAAAAAGCATTACTGCCGACACACGCCTTACCAACCCCATGATGCAAACTAATATAAGCAAGGAGGGATGGGAGATGGATTATACACACACCCAATCGCTGCTTCATACTGCCAGTTCGACACATGCAAGACTACCAGTGAATCTCTAGACAAGTTCAATGAACGATAGCTTCTGCACTCAAGCTTCCCTTCAAATGGCTCCAAAACACAATTTGCGGCTTACAACTCCCTTGCCTTCCGAAACACAAGATTTGTCACTCGAGCTCCTTCATAGAGTTGCTTTGCTAGATGATGAGATGGGTCGTAGCAAAAAGTCCCTGACTTCGGCAAGAAAGATCCCCCGAACAAGCCCAGACGGGGAGAAGGCGATTGTCATCGTAGAGAGTAAGGAGATAGAGTCCGATGATGAACCCCCCCCAGCCATTGCTTAAAAAGCAGATTGTGACGGCCAATTTCGCCAGCTTCAAAGTATCTCTGGACCTCAGTAAAATGGTTAAAGAAGATTGGCTTGCTTCAGTATGCAAGTCTTCCATGGACATCTTGGAAGGCTCCACAAGATCCTCTCGCACAATATGAAGCGTTCCAAAATCCGGGAGGTATGTTGAGCAACAATCTCATGGTGACATTAGAAACTATCTCTGAGGTTTTTCAATTGCCTTTGATTAGAAAGGAGATTGCATACAAGAAGGATGTCGATAATGAGATGCACAAGGAATTCGGACCACCTGAAATTATTTCTTTGTGAGTAATGTGCAAGATATTGGCTGCCGCCATCAACTGGTATGGTATTTAGAGAGAATGCAGCTTTTGGTGAAGCCCAACACAATCAGCTAAGATTCATATGCAGTACTCCGCATAGTAGAGAAGGGCACATGCATGAGTTGGGCTCACCTATTGCACACGTCTCATGGGGGAGATAGCAAAGAAAGATTTGACTACATCTAATGCACAGTCGAAGATTGCACCATTCATTATAGCATTGTTCGAATTTGCAGCACAAAATAAGGAAGAAGTGCCAAACGTCATTATACACTACAGAGAGGATCGGAAAAAGCACATGCATGATAGAACAGAGGAAGACAACAAAGAATCCAACAAATTAAAAGATGCAATTGTGTAAGATTTGCAAGCGGCTCAGTATTTTCAGGATGAGGCATTACAAGCAGTATTTGGTAAGTCCTTAGCAGATACACTCTGGGACACACCGCTGGCAAAGGAGGAGATGCCCCCTCAGTAAAACAGAACAGAAATCTACCAAAATTCTCAAGCTCAATCAACAAGCTAAAGCACAAATACTGAAGGAAACATGGCTTAAGCCTGAGGACGACGTGGCTCATTTGTTCCTTAACTCACCACCCAAGTCCCAATTTGAAAATTTGTCTCCAATCCGCAAGCTCGACTTGCTAGAAACTCTTGTGAAGGACAAACAGGCATTCACAGCAAACACAAAGGTGTCAAGCATGCAAGCTGGCAATGCCCTGCTCATACTCCAACATTATGTTGAACAATAGGAAGAACATGCTACACTGCAACAACAAGTCCAACAGCTCCAAAAAGAAAATGAGGGAGCACAGGAATTCATGATCAAGCATTCTGACATGCAGTAGCAACTTGCCAATGCACAGGCCAAACTTGCAGAACTTCAAGAAGAATATGCAAGGTCTATAGAGCAGTAGAGTAAACATATTGCAAAGCTGATAGCGTAGGTCAAGGTACAACAGGATTGCATGCCGACTATGATAGCATGGCTCCAAAAGATAAATTCTTTGTACAACTCGACCGTGTGGAAGCAAATTAAAATGACCTTCAAATCGAAAATCTTTTGTTACAGCAATAGCTTCATGCAATACAACATGTCGAACAACAACTCAAGGAAATGGCCGATGAGGTAGACGACGTGTTCCTTAGCAAATATGAATTTTGACTTGAAGAATCAGCTAGTCCAGACATCCCAAGAGATGTGGAATACCTTGAAGGGCAGACTCTTTACTATAGCAAAGCAACCATACGATGCTTCCGCATCGGTTGCATATGCCTATGAGGCCATGGCCTATGAGCTGGAGACTTTAAGGGCAAAAAAGGATGCCTAGAAAAAGTAGATGCCATTGGAGGACCCTCTTACAATCTTTGACACAGGGAAAGCATGAACTTCTGCAAATTTCAATGATCCTGCAGAATTCATGACACAGATTACTAAGCTTACAGCAGAACAGCTTGAGGGAGATGCCAGCACAGAAGTCATAACTACTCCTAGCCATTCCAGGTGCGCCAGGCCTAGCAGAACCAATGAACAGCCAAAAGTAGCAGAAGCACCACCGGAGTCTCGGGAAAAGAAAGAAGAAACTGAGGTTGTGGATCCAGTGTCACCCGGGAAACACTGATTGACCTTAATGCTTCACATACGTTCAAGGTGCACTTGAAGGAGTATTTTCAATAAAGAAGGGTTCGTGTCCCCGACTTTTAGAGAAAAAGCCTCTCCACCAGAAGTGCCAAGTGTTGAAGGCATAGCCTCCACCCACGTGGATACTGACCATGGGATAGGTTAAATACACCTCTGGTAAGAGGGAGTTATTAGAATAAGGTAGTGGGATCATTTTGTAACTATAGGGACAGTTGTAACTATCCCTAACAACGCTCCTTAGTGGCCTAATCTACCACATAATGTTTTTGACTATGACTATTAGATTTTCAAATTTATTGTTGCCTTACAATAGTCGGACTGACCTTGGATGGCTATAAAACCTTGTATCAACTCCTGTTGACAGTTTGAGTTGTTGAGTTGATGTATTCTCTGTCAAAACATAATATACAAGATGCATACTACCTTTTGCAAGATTTCCTCTTTGTCCTTTTTACATCTCGTGATAGTCTTTTGTAGTCCGATTACTCTCCAACTATACTCCGACTACTGGCACCTTGCTGTCAGGAGTGGAGATGTGTTTGTACTTTTTACTTATCTGAAGACACTCTGAATAGGATGCATGCCAAACTCCCTTTCAAGCCCTGAAACTCATATGGCATATGCTCCTACTTTGCAAGCACTGAATTGGGATCTAATATTCCACATGCATATCGATGCTTCAAAGTTCGCAATTGGGTGTGTGTTGGTTCAGCCCGAAGAGTATAATCTGGACTACCCCATATATTTTGTGAGCTGCCAACTCAATGATGCAGAGATAAACTATATTACCATGGAGAGGGAGAACCTCGCAATGGTCTACGCTATAAAGAAATTTTGCCACCATTTGTTGACAAACAAGTTTGTATTTTTTGTAGACCATCAACACGTCATGCGGTGGATTCTTATACTACTTGAATTCGATTTCACTGTGGTGATTCGCAAGGGACGATCACATTTTATGGTGGACCACATGTCCCAGATTTGCAACAGAGAGCCAGCAAAATTGGCATTGACAATGATTTCCTAGATGCCCCACTATTCCTCGTTGACCTAATACACCAAAATGGGCTTAGGAGGTCGGCCTGCCACCAAGTAGCATCGACGATGATCTCCAAGATGCCCCACTATTTTTTTAATAACCTACTACCAAAATGGGCTTAGGAGGTTGGCAATTTTTTGGCCAATGGGTTTTTGCAGGACAAGGCCCAAAAACTCATTAAGGACATGGCACCCTATCAATGATAGCTTGGTAGTTATACTGAATGGGTAAGGACGGCATAATGCACCATTCTACGTCCACAAATACGAGTTTGCTCACAATCTTGCCCAGATCCACTACATAACTCTTGGTTAACCCAAGTAGGGCACTCTCCTTGAATGCCGCTCTAACCCCCTACTTAAAAGCGAGATCATTGCGCAAACTCCATATGGCTAGCAAAATAGTAGCCCTTACATATTGCCAAAACACCAATAGGGTAGAGGGGATACCCTCCGTGTCTCCTAGAATCACCAACACTAATTGAGAACTGACCCATTGGGCCCATCTTTTTGACTACTTATGCAACCTTGCACACTCTTCTTGGTACAAGACAACCCCAAAGCAAATGCATAGTCTCTTCATACAACCACCCACATAGTGAGCAAAAGGGATTCGTGTTTGGCCATTTTTTCATTTGACCCCAGAGTGGTAGCAATTTGTGTGTCACCTTCCAAGTTAGGACGCTCGAGATTGCCCCTCCTGGCACCCATCATTGCATCTCAGGACTATTGAGGACACAAAACTTATTGGATTTCTCTCTTTTCTCTTCACTCATAATTCTTTCAATCCCTTTACCTTGGGGAACCTCCGCAACGACATGATCATCGTCCTTGGTGTTCCAAGCATGTGGCATATCAGGATCCATGGATGCAAGAAACTCCATGATGTATACTAATGATTCTTGTACAAGCCATCCCTCCACCATGCTTGCTTTGGGTCTAGCTTTTCGCCTTGCAAATCCCTTCAAAGTTTTCATAAACCATTCAAGGAAAAACATCCAATGACTATGAATGGTTCCTGGAATGGCAACCTCATCAACTACGTGTACAAGCAAGTGTTCCTGAGCCATCATAATGCTTGAGGGAAAGTGCTTCTCAAGCAAGCACATAGCTTCCATGGAGTCCACCTTAGCGCTCTCGATGCTTGATATAGATATCTCTTTTTGTGATATCCTCCTATTCCATGTGCACACACAAGATTCAATATTTTCTACCTTTCATTCAAAATTGTATGAAATATAATGAAGCTAATATGATAGTAAACATACTTGACAATGCCACTGACCTTGTATAGATAGCTTTCTAACATCTCCTGATAAGCATTCTCTCACTGTAAGTGGGAGGATAAACTACCCAAGTAACAAATTAATTATAATAATGTATCACAATCATATAAGTTATATGAAAGCATCACAATCTTAGTTCTACTAATAGCATTCAAGCTAACATGTATAATACCTATAAAACCTTGCGCCAATCACGAGACTTGAGGCCACTAAGCTTATTGTTCTTTGTAAATGCTCCCCTTAGGCTGTATCCCGTGGGTGTCCAAAAAGATGCAATGTCCACCTTGAGCCTTTAGTGCATGCTCTTGGGGCCACAAATGAGGCATCATACCCATCTCATGCAAGTCTTGTTGCACTCCCCTTGTGTCTTTGTCACCAAACCAAGTGTGCCCAAATAGAAGGCTCCACATTCCTGAAGATATGCATGGGATCCAGGAGATGATTGATTTGTAACTCACCCCAATATGGAAGCTCGTTAAAGATCGATTGGCATTCCATACCAGGAGGAGCTCAGATTGAGGAGCTGTAAAAATGAAAAATGTTTGAAATTTCATGATCTATGTAATGGTAGGCTTACAATTATAATTTTTATAGTTATAAAAGAGATAAATTAAAAATTTCAAGATGTATATGAGAGTTACAACTTCTCCCTAATTCATATTATGGTAGGAAGGAGTTCAATAGGGACCACATTTCCTTAAAAGTACTTAGGTTTGGAGAATTAGGAATATTTTGAAAATCCTCCATTGCCTTCCCATATTCGATAATGATTAGAGATTAATTTATGATCGATTATAATGGCTTCAAGTATGAGGTTTCCAATATCTTTTTCCTACTCATCTAAGGAATATGGTACACATAGTTATATGAGAGCTTCAAATATGGGATTGCTAAAGATTAGGAAAACTCTTTTAAATTAATTGAATTACCATAATCCTCAAAAGTGAGTATGGTAGGGAGGTAGCTATAGGAGTTTCTAAAGTGTTCACTATTTGTTCATATATAGATGATGTTCTCTAAAATTAGGGTTATAATGAAAAATAAGTAGGTATATGGTTCCATAAATGAGAAATTAAGAAAGAATTGTATATTCCTTTGATAAATATACTAGCATGGTGTCAAAAATTATTGCTCGGACTTTTCTGCTAGTAGGTTTTTGCTCGAAAACTGTGCATATCCCTCAAACTTGCATACAACAACTGAAGACCGAGTTTGACTTTTGGTTTTTATAATTCACCTTTTGAAGGGAGGGCCAACCCTATTTTCTCAGTCCTCTCCCTACCACTCTACTATCTTGTTCCTAGTATTACATTCTTCTTGGGCTGCATGGCTCCACGGAGTCTTGTACAAAACTTATGGTCGCATTGCACATATGTATATACAAGAGTTTACGGGAAGGCGTAAAATGTGACAATGTTAACCCAGACACTTAATATGGGTGGCCCCCTTCTTGCCGTTGATCCATCCGTAGTTACTGTCGATGATTGGACAAGGGAGTGGCGGTTGAGTACTTTTTGAGAGATGGGATAGAAAGGATGCTGCGGCTCTCAAAAATGAGTGTCAAACATATCTTCAAACGTGCAGATGTGATAGCGTGGAGCATGTGCAAAGCTTGATTATTTGCTTTAGGTTTGGGCCTTTATCCATGTCAAAAACTAGCTCATGTGTGATTTGAATTTGTTATTCTTTGACGAGTTGTCGATAGGTTGGATCATCATGAAGCAGACACATGTGACCATGACGAGGTCGAGAATGGCTTCATATTGCTCAATAAAGTGCTGCATATGATATATGAGAGCCGGGGCCGAAGGTGAAGCATGGGAAGTTATATAGGACATTACAATCATTCTCTTCTAATGATTAGAAGAAGTTCTACTTCCATTGATGACACAAAGGCATGTATGTTGGATGGGTTTACTGGTCATGGCTAGGAGAGCAATATACTTCCAACCCATTCAAAATTGGATGGGCTTGGATTGAGTGACAGCGGAGGACCTCTAAAATTGTGCTAGGTGTGATGGGGTTGAAAAGATTTGCCATACTATATGGAGTCCATCATGAGGCAGTTTAGCTAGAAGCAAAGGGGGCCCTCCACTGTGCGTGGTTCTAATGAGTGCGTGCATAGGTCAACCGACACTCACAGAAGTCATTTCAATTGTTTGTTCTGATGGCTATCGATGCTAGGCTCCTTGACCAGCTTGTAGCATGCAGCTTCCAGTTAATTGTTGGCTAAGTTGAAGTGCCCTTGTATGCTGGCTTGGAGTTGAGAGTGTAGAGCCTTAATCTGCTGGGTTTGCTCGGCTTGAACCTGTTCTACCATTTCACAATATTCCTAGAGTTGTTTGTCTAGGCCAGAATTTCGTCTCACTAGGCCGTCTCATCTTGCTTGTTCCACTAAGAAGTATGCTTCTTGAAGTGTTACAATGGCCGCTCAGTCTTGCCTAGCGGTTTCCTCAAGTTGTTGGCCCACCACTGGAATAAATGTGACTCGAGTGCGCTCCATTTGGAGGGCTTATTCCCTTTTTGTTGGCCGTGTCTTATCCTGCCTAGCTCTGTGGAAAGAGCAAGCTCCAGCTCATGGTTTCTTTCATAGATGTTTATGGTGGCTTGGGTGTTGTGCACCAAGACTCCTTGAAACACCATTCCATGTCCACTGTTTTCTTAGGGTCCCAGACCTTGAGTTGTTGGTACTTCACCAAGGCATAGTTAGTGGAGCAACAATAGCCCATTTCTTCTTGGAGATTGATCAAATCTGAGTTAATAGGGGCATGTGGTGGTCGCATTGCTTGCTTGCCTTTAATATTGTCAAATAGGCCCCTCAACCAGTTTAGTTGGCAAGAGGGGTTTGGGAGACTGAAGCCAAATGGTGTGCCAAAATCGAATAGTGAGTCGTTGTACAGTTGATCTTTCATGTCTTGCTAATGTTGCTACTATTGTTGTTGGTCTTGTTGCTGCCTTTGTTGTTTTTGCAATTCAGGCCCTCAGTGGGGGTCAATTGTACTTGACTGCTACCGCCTATAGCATCTGCGATCAAATTCACTCGAATGCTTGGGGTGGTTTGGGGTCGTTTCTCTGCTTGGCGGGCCACCATAATTCGGCCCCAAGTTGCTTCGGCTTTCACCTCTCATTGGGAGTCGTCTTTTTGGTTATCCCCTTGTGCTTGGCCACCATTGACAGGTTGGTATGGAGCTACTTGGCAGAGTGGCATCATAGCTCCTTGTAATAATCTGCCCAATTGGCTTTGAATTCATAAGGTTCCACTACGCGTAGGAGGAAGTTGGGTAGTATAATGTTGTGATGGTCTACCATCTTGACCCTGGCAAGAAATTGGAGCACACGGATGGGCTTGACGAGATAGGACTGTGTAACATCTTCAAAGGAGATTCCTCCTTTGTGTTTCTTGTTGTCCCACGCAACCACATGTTTGATGTGGCCCTTCAAGCCTCTCTTTTGGACGACGAATTCATCAATCATTGGAAGCTTGAAGACCGATCTGATAGTGTCTATAGTGAAGTGCGATTGAATCTCTTGTTCCAAGTTGTTGGTGAGGTGGGTGACATCGGTGTTGTTGCAGTAGTGGTCCACAAATTGGGCCATGAGTTTGGGCCCAGATAGTAGGGTAGCCTATTTGCCATTGTGGCAATGCCAATTGCTTCAAGGTGGGGAACCACCTCCGGGTTACATAGCAAGGTGCTGTGTGATAATCGAGCTTGAAGTAGGAGTCCAACGTTTCCTGCAAAGTTTTTCAGCTTTCATGCTGTATGCCGCTCCAAGCCTAGTCTCATCAAGTTTCTCAAGTTGAATTAGCCTTTCTAGGATGGCTTCTTCGTATATTCTTTCTTGAACGGCTACCCTTAGGCTCATTACTATGAATTCCATGGGCATCATTGCCTCTATCGCGAAAGCCAAGCTAAATAGGATGCAATTCATTGCTTTTTTATATGCGATGCAATATGCCCATAACGTAGCGGCGAGCTTATGCTCCCAGTCAATTCCATTGGCTTCTACCGTGCATATCGTAGTGTTACATAGGGTTTTGTAAGAGCTCTTGGCTTGGGGTAGTAAGTGGTGGACTTCCCATGAACTATTAGAAACTTACTCATAAGCATTTGTATGGTAGTGACTCCCTTGATTGCTAACAATTTCCGATATGCTATTTTCATACTAGAACTTAGTCGTTGCTCAAGCATCTACTTTCTTGGTTGCCTTGGCTTCTGCCCACGTGGTAAAATAGTCGATTTCCACGATAATATATCGGGCTTGTGTTCCCAAGTAGTCGGACTAATAGGTCTGATAAAATCGATGTCCCATTTCTTAAATGGTTGGTATGTAAGGATTCTTGTAAGGGGCATATAATCCTTCTTTTGGGGTATGGAAGCTCTTTGGCAAGGGTCGCAGTGCTTAGCAAAGTCAGCATTGTTTGTAAAGAGAGTAGGCCACCATAATCCAACTTGTAATACCTTGCAGGCCGCAAGCTCTCCTACAAAGTGCCCTCTTGCAATACTCAATTGGGCTTCTTCATGGGGGTTGAGTCTCAACGAACTTTTCGGCATAGCCAGCTTGGAACAATTTTGCAGTGCTCTTATTTTCTTTTAATTTTTATTTTAATAAAAAGGCGTTGGGCCAATTTAAAATGGCCTATGTCTCCAATCTTTATCCAATCTTCAGAGTTTAGCCGTGTTCCATTTCAAAAAGGAAGAACTACTCCCGCCTTCACGGCGATTTTGAACTCAGCTTTTGCTCCCTCGTCTCATCCCATTTTTCAAACGCTAAGCTCTGCTGTCCTGGGTGTGGCTCTTCACTGGCTGACCTTCAGGTGGCGTTTTTACGATGAAGCGTGCGTCCACTTTCAAACGAGCAGGACGAGATTCGCGAAGAGAAGCTCATCTGGTAAATCCCCCGACCTTTTACTGCTCTAAGAGGGGAAGAAAGCAATTGAGACAAAGGGAAGCCCGTTATTAGGATAGAGATATCTTTAACGTTTGGGATATTCAATTAGAGTGGATCTTGCCTTCCTTGTGGCGCCGGCCTTCAGCATAGACCTCGCAAAGTAAGCTGAGTTTCTTTGCCCCATTGGCCTTAGTACATGTGTTAGCTTCACACTCCTTTCCACATTCAACAACATCGAACGAAGACATTCGCCAAGCACCTTTGGCTGGGATGCTCATTCGGGCTCCGTCATCCCCTACATGGGTCGATAACTGATTTTTATCGTTCAACATGTATGAGTAATTCTCAGCAATAATGTTGAGGTCTTCCATAGATCAAATGATAGCTAACGATCACACAAGAACGTTAATCAAGAGGGCTGTATTCATCGTTTGTATTCAGTATAGACCAAAAGGGTGCAAGTGTCGCAATGACACTATTCTGTACAGAACTGCCCAATGAACGAATTATACGATTGGACCCTGTAATGTCTTAGATAGAATTATAACATCTCCAGCAAGCATCATAATGGAATGTTTTGCAGGAATGTCCTTAGCAAATGAGAACATCTTTCATAGACGTTTAATCTAGGGTTGAGAATGTCGCAAGGCAAGCTCAAAAACCCTCAAATGTAATCGTACATACAATGCACGTGGAACAGCTACGACTGCCAGCTCTGGGCATCTATAATTCATTTATCTGGTTGATGGTTTATGCCATGTGGTGCCTCTTTAAAGGCCTTGCCATATTTACGTATGAAAATTTCTTTGCTTTTTGTGGGTTCAGAAAGAGAATGAAAAACTTGGGCCACCTGAGAAAAAGAGGAAGCTGAGTGGCCGAATAACTCGTGGGTCAGAAGCAATAAGTCAAGTTCAAGAGGTGTTGTGTCCCTTGAATGGTCAAGCAGATTCTTGCGAGTTACGTCAAGAGGTCCCTGCGCAAATTACATCTTTACAAGTTAATAGCAAAGGGGAGTGGGAGGAAGGTAGAATGGCGAGTGAATATGTCGATGCCCTCCTTTGTACCAAGATCCTAGGGAAGTCTAAATTTGACTTGAAGGTAACTGCTCTTATCCCTTCAATGTGATCTTTCATAGTGATCATTTACTTTATTATGAAAATGGTTTGCTCAATCGCGCTTAGCAACAGCTACGTGACTTTATTCTTGCTTCACAGGGCAAAAATGAGCAGATGACGGAACATATAAAACAGCTACGTTCATGTATTCGCCAGTTTCTTCAGGTAGAGACTGCGTATCTCATGCAGGTTGAACAATTGCAAAATCAACTGAAAGAAGAGAGACAGGCTTGGGAGCTTTCTGGTACAATATCAATTTCGTACAGCAACTATTTTAGTAAAATCAGAAGTCATTTTTGGGCATCCTTGAAAACATGTCGCTTGTTAATAAAAGCATGCTGATCAACAAGTGTCTATCAGAGGCATCCATGAAAACAAATCAGAACAACCTGGCTGCTGGTTTGTCAGAAGCACAGGAAAAATATAAGGCTCTGGAAGAAGGGCTTGCTGCAGCCAAAGAGGAGAAACAAGTACGTACACTTTTGGCTGGTTCTGTTCTCCTTTGAACAAACATTTTATAAGGGTAATGTATTCTGTCAATTGCCAACAGACATCTCTCCTAGCACGTGAGAAAGACAGCATGGCTTTGGAGGCAGCTCGCAATGAATGCACAAAATTTCGTGTTGAAGTAGAGAGGATGAAAATGGATTCCATGGCTGCTGATGAGAAGGTGATGCAATGTTCTATAGGTTGTTTTAAAGCCTGCATTCAAATGTCCATACTAGGAAACGATAAATAGTTGACATACCATAGTTTATTGCAAGGACCCACTTTTTAGTTGATTTTACTTGTGTTTGTCTGTAACAAGAACTTTTAAGTATTGGATTTTTACATCTCCTAGATCAAGAGTTTGCAAGACATCAACAAAAGGCTCTCGGATTACAATACAAGCCTGCAACATTATAACTGCAAATTACAAAAGGATGCATCTAATGCGACAGAGGAAAATTGCAAAACACAGCAGGAAAAGCTGGCAATTCTTGAAACGTTGAGTGCTGTTCGAGGTAGTGCTGCTGCTTTGCAAACACAGCTTGATACAGCAAAGGTTTGTTTTTCGAACTTGTGGGTTCCTCTTTGCTAACTTAAACTAGGCTGTAAAAGCTCATGCATTGGTTGTTCTCTTCTAATGCAAGTCTTCATCTTCACATACACTTGTGAATGATCTTATGTCCTTATTCCAAGAGAGGAAGCTATTAGGGTTTACATAGTTCATCAAGAACACTTAAAATATGAATAATGTGATAAGCGTTGTGTTACTGGCAGTCAATTGCTGAACTTTTATGTAGAATCTGAAGGATTAGTTTTCCAAATCTTGCAGAATACTGTTCAGGAAGAAAAGAAGCAGAAAGCCATTTTGACCAAGGAGCTTGAACGATTGCACATGGAAGTACAGCATTCTATGAAAGAGAGAGATCAGTATTATAGTCGGATGCAGGCATTGGTCGAAGAGAATAACAGGTTTAAGGATTTTACTGGGAAGTCTGCATCTGAGCTTGAAACAGTTACAAGCAAAGCTGTGGCTTTGGAGGTATGCGGTCTATGCTTGCCAACTTGAAAGGAAATTGCATGCAACCATGACTGGATCTTTCTTTTGTGCACGAAATATTCTAGTGCTGTCTGTCTGTCAGTTAAATCAGGCACAACTCTATTTACGAATTTGATGTAGCTGCCTGATTTTTGCAGGAAAGTCATAATTTGCAAGCAGAACAAATCAGAAGCCTTCGGCAACAGCTTGAAACATCAAATTTGAAACTGCAGGTTATGCACTCAAGAAACTAGGGCACTGCCATTTCAAAATTCTTACTAACTTGTCTCTCAGATGCCTGTTTGCAGATGCTCGAAACAAAAAATATAGGGCCTGTCTGCTTTCCTCTCTGAGCTGTGACAGAAACTCAGTCTGAAGGCCATTCTATGAATATGTGCTTGAGTGTTTCTGAATGGATTGGTTATGCCTGTGTGTATGTATGTGTATGTATGATATGCATTGGTTTCCACCTGTGGTTGATGATAGCAGTGCAATGTCATGGTAGCTAGTACCTGTTATGTATGATTGCATTGATTGTCTTTTAGGGTAGACTATGAAGAGTTCTTAAGAACTGCATTATTTGTGTTGCTATTACGTGGTGAATTTGGGCATGTTCTTGGTTTATCTTGATGTATGCAGTCTGCTCTTTGCCTACAATGCAGGGTGCCGCTCCTAACTTTTTCTCTTCTCTCTTCTGGCAAAAGATGTCAGAGTTCTGCGTTCCTTTCTCATTTCATGCCTTTGAAATGTTCAGACTTCAGAATTTGCAATGGAAATGTATAGAAAAACTGAGGCTGAGCATGCTGGGAAGTTGGAAGAGTTACAACATCGGCTACTTGAAGCAGAGCAGCGTTTGAATGAAGGGGAGATAATACGTCGCAAACTGCATAATACAATCCAGGTAAAGTTTAATGAGGTTTGTTTGTCGTGCACGTCCCTTTGTTTGTTTTGTATTTATTTGTTTGTTTGTTATTTTTGGGTGGGGGGGCATTCCTCAAGTTCAGACTCAACCTTCCTGCCTCTTGTATTTTTTGATATTAATAATGTAGGTTAGACCATTGCAATCGGTTTAATATAATCAAGGCTTGTAAAAACGAAACATGTCTTTTCGGAAGTGCGATCCAATATGTTTCATAGGGTTATCTTGGCATGCAAAAGACAGTAGATGAGCTAAACCATGTTTAGAAATCTAGAGCCTTTTGTCTAGTGCCCAATGTTCTATTAGAAGAAATGAAATCCTACCAGAGGCTATCCCACAGCGGAAGATTGATAGGTTAGCTCAGGAATTACACGCGGAAGTGTTTCACTATGGAATCAAGCTTCATCAATTGTGTGTACTTCACAACCATTCATGTGTGCAGACTATCAAATAGACTCTGCTCAAAGACAATATAGAAGCAACTTCTATATATTTTCGTCCGTCCACAAATTGGACAAGATACAATACCAAAAAGGTTCTGCTACTATATGCCTGGCACCTCTATATCTCTGAGCCCTCGTGGTCCACTTAGCGTATGCAGACGCTCTATCCAAAGGATCCCTTCCACCTTGCTGTCCGGAAAGCCAGCCTAGGTGGGCTACCACTCTGAGCTAAGTCTGCAGGTCTTTCAGCTTGTTTCACCTGCTGGTAATAGGCCCAATTGCTGCTGGTCTTCCTGCTCCTTTCTGCTCTTTTGTGGCTGCAACAAGTGATGAGTTATGAGCCCAAATGGCTCCTCTTATATAGGCCCCAAGGGCCCTTCAAAAAGGGGAATAAGTGCTGCTTTGCTTGCTCAGTATGTCTTCCTTTTGTTTTTCAAAAAAGTTTTTGTTACCTCTTTTTTCTTCTCTTTCGTTCTCTTTTATTTTGTGTAGATTTTTGGACTTTAGAACAACAAAAAATCTAAATTTGTATGATTGGATATATTCCAGTCTCACAAAGGTATATTTTTGTTATGCATTGACATTGACATAAAAACTTACTATCTGATCAAGTTTTATTGGATTTTCAGGAGCTTAAAGGCAACATTCGAGTTTTTTGTAGGGTACGACCTTTGCTTGTAGAGGATGAAGACTTGGAGCAAGTTCATCCTGTTGTGCAATACCCTCAATTTGGGGAGCTAGTTGGTCGGGGGATTGATCTTGTTCAAGTAGAAGGTACACGATTACTTTTGAGTCCTTGATTTGCTTCTTATATTTACTTTGGAATACAAGTCAAGCTGTCGAGATGTGTGAATATGTTAGTACCACCTTTAAACATTGGATTCTAAATTTGAGTATAACTAAAGCTACATATCGAAGTAATGTCGGGATGATGGATTAAACTGCAGGGCAGCAATATTCATTTTCTTTTGACAAGGTTTTTGGGCCTGAGATAACACAAGAGAATGTGTTCGAGGAGATTTCTCAACTCGTTCAAAGTGCCTTGGATGGATACAAGGTGGCTTCTCATTGACTTCCTATAAGCTCTATTTATTTTTTCCCTTTAGCGAATTTACAAGGTTGATTTGTTTGCTTGTTTGTTTTTATTTGGGGGGGGGGGGCTAGCTATACTAATCCATTATGTATAGGGGAAAGGGCCGAGGGAGGACTTTCCCAGGACGAAAGTCCGACCCTGGCCCTTTCCCCACGTGAAGGGCCCACGGGAGGGGCTGGAAAATGGTAGTCGGAAGTTTTTTATTGGTCTGTGAGGAAAGGGGCGCTGATTTCTTCTTATTCAAAATGGTGAGCTGATTTTTCATAAGGATGTATCATGTTAAATTCCCTCTATGAAAGGTGCTTGATTGCAAGGTGGAGATTCATCCTCCACCGACCGGGGACCTTTTGTTTCGGGTATACCCTCGGTATAATAATGACAACTTAACAGGGATCGCTCAAGTATACCGGTACTCACCTCTCGGCAAGCCTTAATCCCGTAGGATATACAGAGCTGAATACGGGAGAACGTCCTTTTGTTGACATTATTGCTAGTATTCGATACCGGGTCATGCATAGCATTACTATACCTGCTCCGTCTATTGCAAGTTGGTTATTCGTCAGTACAGGTTTGACTTATGACGTTTTTGGAAGTCCCCTTGATGTGAAGCTTACTAGATAAATTGTCATCATCTATCATCTCATGTCGATAAAGCTTAGCATAGTGTCCTTTGACCCTTGTATCTTAGGATGAATTTGAAAATCACCATCTTAATATTGACGCCCTAGGTTTGGCAATGAACACTGCATAGCTTAATTTGCGGTCGAGACGACGAAGGACCCCAAAGTATGGTATTTGAGTGAAGTTGCGGCCCTAGAATTTCAGTCTGAATATTGATCACAAAATGAATTTCAGTTTGTCTGAATTCCTAATACCCACGTGTGCAGAGTATATCACCCATGTAGGGTATAATTTCAAGCTTAAAAGACCTGATCTGAAGGGTCATGATGCTACTCCCAATCTCTTTGTATATACCGAAACATTTGACATGTTATACGTTGCTTGTTAGGCTCACACTTTTTCGGCTTTTCATTTTGTACTTTTGTGAGTCTCTTCATATGATATGCTACTTTGTCCTTGGAAGGACAATGATCCATCTCTATCTCCTCATTTTATAGGTACTGGGTTTCAATATGCCCGGTTCTTAGTACACTCATTGGCCATGTTGATTGAGATAATAAGACTAAGAGTCCTCTATGGCCTTAGTACATCTTGATTACTAATTTCGCCAAGCTGACTTAGACTACCATTTATCTCGAATGTGGAGTAGTCTTCAAGGCTCATCCTTCATTGCTCGAGCTAGGAAAGCTTCTTTCATGAAGGGGCAGGCTTACAAAGGACTCTTCTTTTCACACACCCATAAGCTCCTCATGGCACTTGTAAACACATTTGATTGGTTGTGACATTTCGTTTTCAGCTAGATTATGTGTAATTAACCCTTGAGATGATGTTGATCACATGAGTTATTCCTAGTATTATGGTAGTTGGTCATACTTACAAAGTCTTTATTCCAAGAAAAAAAGAAATGAAAACAAGTGGACACTATGGACGGTCACTAGTTGGTTGTAAAATGGTGGCATCAATTGTCTCAATATCATCATGCATGGCTAGCTTGAGTCATTCAATTGAAGTATACATCTTTTCGCTTATTCAATACATTCACTAATGGCATTAGTGGGTAAGCCTTAAAAGACTTTGCTCTAGCTACCTATATCAAGTGATGTGGGATATATCATGGGATTAGATCACCAGCCTTATGGTGGTTTTGGAAAGTCAAATGAATCATTATTGATTCTTCTCTTAAGTTTTGCGCTATTGTACTGATGGTCAAAGAAAGAAGGAATAAAAAGAGGGGATTGTAGTAGGAGACACAGAGAGAGAGAGAGAGAGAGAGAGAGAGAGAGAGAGAGAGAGAGAGAGAGATTGACGTCCACAGGAGACCTCGCGGGTCTATGGGACAAAATGCACAACAAAATCATCAAGATCAGTTAGAGGTTGAGAGTTTAAGGGGGAGTATAGCATCTCAGCCCCAAATTATTATAGCATAATCGCATTCAATTAGAGAGAGAACAATTATAATTGCATCAATAAATCTAAATTTTTCTTTAAGAATTTGCTCAAAGCAAACATGAAATGTATCAAGTTGAATATGCACTACAAAACTTATGAAAATTATATTACTGAAGTATCTTCAAAGTATAAGTTGGTTAAATATTCTTTGAAAAAAAAAATAAGTTGGTTAAAAAAAGGTTGCATAGACCTTACCACAAAGAAAGTTGAGAGAGATCAAGGTAAGAAAGATTACCAAACACTCTTGAGGCCCCAAGAAGATACCTCAATAAATAATTATACTCTTTACCTTTCCATCAAGAACAATGACAACAAACATATCATCAATGGCTAATGTCATGTGAAGTTTGATGATGTAGAGGATCATATGATCAAGAGTCCTATTTCTTGTCAAGCAATTACAAGTATCCTTCGTAACAGAACACCTCTTTACCTTCTTGCCTTTTCTTTGATTGGTTTATAAGACTGATGAGCTGTTAATGCTTTGCTATGTGGGAGACAAGTTGGCAACCTTTGTAGGGACTTAGGTTGCTATGCATATTTCGAGAATAAGGTCATCAACAATGGACATAGAAATGTTGGTCAAGTTTTAGAGCTGACAAAGTGTCTCCTTAGGTGGCCATCGTAGCACTAATAATTATTGGATGAGTGTGTGCAAGCTATGTGGAATGCTTGCCTATACTAGCCTCCTCAACTTGAAATTTCATACTATATAGCAGTAGGAATTGAAAAGTTAATAGTGCTATAATAGAGTGTTAAGATGACTCAAAAGTCATGTCTCATGACTTAGGTTTGAAATTAGTGTCAACCGGAAAAATAAATAGAGTCAAGTAATAAAGATTAATATGTTTGGAGTTCGGATTTTGATGACTTAAAAGATAGATGAGTCACTAGATTTAAATTCCTTGTTTATAATAGTGTTATCCTTACTATCATATTGTGACTCCACTACCTTCTCAATGTCCTCTTAGTAACTTCTCATCTAGCAAGACCAACTCATCATTCAAAAAGTGTGAAGTATTGACTCTTTTTTTTATGTTTTAAAGAGAACAAGTTCTTAATCCGTCTTAAGATCCTCAAATAGCGTGTCCACGTCCTTGTGCATGATCTCTGCTTATGCCTTTGTCTCTCAATGCTATACCTACAGCTTAATGGCTCGAACGAGTGATGCATATAGGATTCATAGAGATTGACATGAAAGTTAAAGAAAGGAGTTGAGTCTTCGGGTGGTTTTTGACTAAAACAATGGAGTGGTGATTCTCAATGCTTTCAACTTCTTTTGCTATGCAAATGATGAAGAGTACAATATCTTGAAGCTGTTATGTGCACTTCCAATTGTGAGAAGGGTGATTCTTGAATGCATGTATACGCAATGTTTTCACAGTACTAGTTGGTCACTTATTTTTGAAGATTTGGTTGAGGATCACATTGTGGAGAATGGTCTTAAGCTTCTTATGGATCTATGTGTGTATCTACTCCTCATCGTCTTGTAACGGAGCATAAGCGTATAGCTTATTGACGTCAATCTTTGTGGGATCTACTTGCAAGTGGGTTCCAAGTTTGAAGTTACAACCTTGGTTGCATATTCGATTTTATTTACATAATATCTCAAGTGAGATGTTACAGGTTAAAATTATAACCTATTAGTGCTCACTATTCTTGCATTAGGCCATCTAATGTCTTTAACTTTCTAATTGGTTTCAACTTGGCACGCTAGTATATTAGTTGCTTAAGTCGGCACTCTTGTTTCTTATCTTCCTATGAAGAGCTTCACTCTAACATGTCCCCGTAGAGTACCCCTATTGCCATGGAATTGATCAACCTGCTTAGCAACCATATTATAAATTACAATAATAAGTATTGAAGAGCAAACATATACTGCATAAATAATTGAAGATCGGATTCACTCTTGATAAAATCAAAAGAGCGTAAGCTCGTAAATTGGGAATTGGAGTAGTTGTACGTCTCTTGCTATTCAATGAGTTTCATACATATCTCCTTTCTTCTTGAAGTGGATCTAGAGAAGAAAATGCTCACGTTGTTCAAGTATCGGGCTGTATCTCCAATTGCACGTTCTCAATGTAGACCGTGCATCTTGGTCTTGGATACAACATATTTGCAACTCCATGGATAGGCCTTCACATCCATGTGTACCTAATCTCAACAAGGTTTCTTATCTTAGTACCTATTAGCATCGATGTAACCACCATGTCTCAATGGTTTTATCAAAAAAATTTGTTGACACTATCTAAATAGATATTTTGATGGTTAAGGTTTTTAATATTGCAGCCTACATTTGCCATTCAACATTGTCAAGTCACAATGTATAAGATTTGAAACTTTTCAATATCAATAAAGTTTAAACTTGAAACGTATTACAATTCAGTATAAGGTGAAACAACGCTAACCTCAAAGGTGTGAGTGCTTCACATGCTTCTACGAAGGCTTGCAACTAATCCATAAAGTGAGTAACAAGACTAATAGTGCTCCCCTTCATATTAGATATTGACATGACAACAAAGAGAGGATGGAGGGCTTTCACTATGGCTGCACAACTGGTTGTCAAAGAGCTGGATGTAAGGCAAGAGGATGTTTGATACAATGTATTTCTAACACTAGAATCGTGAGGGAAAACACTAGAACGAAACTTTTCCATTCCTCCTTGATGGGATCAACAGCTCTATTGATTCTATGTGTCTATAGGCTCCACAACTGCAGCTACTATACATCACTCTCTTCCACTGTGGAGTTAGTCACACGTTAAAAGCAAAACTCCATTCAATGGTTGTCTTGCCAATCTCAATATAGGATGCGTTGCTGCTCCTTTTGCAAGTCTTTGCTATAGTGCCATCTTTCCCCACACTAATAGCCATGGTGTTTCTAGATGAAGATGGCGCTGGAGGAGAGCTAGGCTGAGGAACTGTTCTAGCGCTCCTCAACAACTGCCACTATGACTGCCACCAAGACTAGATACATGTCATAGAGTTTGGGAAAGACTCTCCATAATAGTTGCATGTACTCTCCTCTCCTCTGCACTTGGTCCAGTTAAAGGATTTGGGTTAATGATAGCTGTGTGGGTGGTCCAAAGAGGATTCACGTGTTTAGGCATGCTGCTAACAGCTGTTCATACTTGAATTGCAATACAAAAGAGGGAATATCCAACCAGCTCTCATTGTTTAAGTTTGAAAGTTTGAACTTATGTTAAAAATAACGTATGGCTTGCCCAAAGAGCAATCAGGCATGATACATGATAGTGGCTGCTGTTCAATCTTCAAACATACTGCATTAAAATATAAAAAGAGAGCAATCATTACAGTCATCTACAGGCTGCTTTCCACGTTTGGAAGGCAGTTGAATTCAAGGTAAGGGCCAAACGCATGCACGAATTGCAAATAAAACTGAAGTGTGAAGTAGAAATACAAGGCAGCAAGCTGCAAGAGTCAAGAATGCCGAACGCTGGTAGCTGCACAGCTTGCTGTCCAGACCCCATGTGATCACAATTCACAGTTTTCCACATTAAGTGGCTGTTCCAAGGTTGCCGAAGTTGCTTTCATGGCTGTGCTGTTGACCTGGGTCCTATCCAAACTGTCAGTGGCTTTCTTGGCTGTGCTGTTGACTTTGGCTGCCGTACCTATTCATCAAATGCTTGGCACGTTATCTGTTAAAGATGCTGAAGGGGTATGCGTTCGATGATGCAGTAGGTTGCTGGAGCTTTTGTTCTCCAGCAGCAGGACGCCACAATGGATTGCTTGATCATCAAGTGGTCACACTTAATACAAAATAGCCTTTAAAAGCTCAAAAATCAAGATAAATACAAATGAGCTGTACCGGTATGACTAGACTTCAAGAATTATAATTTTATGGTCGATTTTGTGAACCTAACATGTTTAAGAACACCCTTGGATTCAGAGCATTTCTCGAAATAAAAATAACTGTTTGGAAATTTTCATACCCCACTTGATTTCGACACTTAATTGCATGCAGTTATGACTTGATTTTCAGCTTTCTTAAGAGGTGATCAAACTTTGTTCTTGCATTTGCAATAGACATTTAATTTGCTCAAAATGTGCAGGTTTGCATCTTTGCGTACGGACAAACAGGATCAGGGAAGACATATACTATGCTTGGTCAACCAGATCAACCTGATCATAAAGGTCTTATACCAAGGTCATTGGAGCAGATTTTCAAATCAAGCCAGTCCCTTCAAAATCAAGGGTGGAAATTTAAAATGCAGGTTAGGCAGACTTTCCCTTGCATTGTGTGATGGTCTCATGCCAAGTCTCTGGAGTTTACCTCTTGGAAGACATTTCAAAATTTTTTTTCTAATGTCTTCATCTGGACTTCGCTGTTTCAAATTTTGAATCATCTAGACATGGGTTTCATTCATGCTCATCCCTTCACTTAGCTAGCTTTAGCCAATATTGACACATTTTCATTGTCGAAACTAAGCTGGTTGTTTCTCATTTTTTCCTTCAGGCATCGATGCTTGAAATATACAACGAGACCATAAGAGACCTCTTAATTCCTAAATTGGATGCAGTACGGAATGATTCTGGTGCTGGTGCCAAAGTTCATGTGGTAAAACATGATTCCTTAGGCAACACGTTTGTATCTGACCTTACTCTAGTTGAGGTCACAAGTTGGAAGGAGGTTTCAACCCTTTTGAATCAAGCAGCTCAGAGCAGGTTTGTTCCTATTATTGTGTTTATTTAGACTTGCTGTTTTAGCTAATCCTTGTTTTTCCCCGCAATTCTACTTTCTTTACTTATGTTGGACTTTTCAAGTTCTATGTGCAAGAGATTGACGTTGCCAATTTTCAATGTCACGTTGCCAACTTGTGACTTTAATTGTGGCTTTGCCCTTTTCTCAATTCTTGTGTTTATTTAGACTTGCTGTTTTAGCTAATCCTTGTTCTTTCCCGCAATTCTACTTTCTTTTCTTATGTTGGACTTTTCAAGTTCTCTGCGCAAAGATTGACGTTGCCAACTTATTTCTTACTTTAAATCATTACAGAACGGTTGGACGAACTGCAATGAATGAACAGTCATCTAGGAGCCATTGTGTCTTTACTTTGCGCATAGCTGGGGTAAATGAGGTATAGTTGCTATCACTCCATTGTCCGTTTTAAAGAACCCTCTTGTATCTACAAAATATACCCACAGCAGATATAATGTCGTCAAACAGAGTACAGAGCAGCAGGTGCATGGAGTGTTGAATCTTGTAGATCTGGCTGGAAGTGAAAGATTATCCCGCAGTGGTGCTACTGGAGAACGCTTGAAAGAAACTCAGGTTTTGGCTCTTTGCCAGTAGTTTGGCGTAGTACATCTGAACTGCAATGGTCTTTCGGGTAATCGAAGTTGCATAGCTGAAGAATAAGCCGGCGAGTAGTCTTCCACCTGCTTTTTCTTGCCCGTCAAAATATTAAAGATTTGTAGCCATGAATGAGCTCGAGGCAAATTTGTAATCTTTTGTGCTGGCAGGCCATTAACAAGAGCCTATCCTGCTTAGGAGATGTCATACTTTCGATTGCGAACAAGGAGCAGCATATACCATACAGGAACTCGAAATTAACGTACTTACTTCAGGTCTGGTAGAATCAAGAGTTTCTGCTTTAACAACATGCTATCATTGGTATAAGTGTGAATGTATACGCTTATTTTTTTAATACCACATAAAATCCATCAAATTTAGTCAATATAAGTGTAGCTTTTCACAAGTTGTGGACACAAATCTCAGATGATTGAGTTCTGTTATTCATGTACTGGGCAGCCCTGCCTCGGTGGTGACTCAAAGACACTGATGTTTGTGAACATCTCACCGGATTCTAAATCATTCAATGAGTCCTTGTGCTCATTGAGGTTTGCTGCCAAAGTGAATGCCTGTGAGATTGGAGTTCCCAGGCGGCAAACATATACCCGTGGTGCAGAAACTCGATTAAGCAGCAGCTAGAGATTAGATTTGTGGTTTGCTACCATCAGCTTCTGAGGTGCTGTTGGGTTAACATGTAACGCTGCTCTTGGTCATCTTATTCTAACTTGAGCAGGTTTGGACATGGCTGTTTCTGTTATCAGTTATACACTATGATTTTGTTTCCTATAAGATTTCGATATTTATAGTGTGATTTTATCCATGTAGGACACAGTCGATGGCATTGGACTTTTCACTTATTTAAATTCGAGAAAAACTAACGAACCTCGTCTGAGCCTGCTTTGTTCGGATTGGGTACTTGGACTTCATTCCAGCTAGTGACAAGACATTTTATCCAATTACTAATTGAAAGATGCAGCCTTCTTTTCTTGGATGTGAGATAACTGTAAAACAGAATAGTACCCTCTGTCAAGAGGTTGCTAACTTGCTTTGTTGAACGGTAGCCTTTGTTTGCAGACAATTTTATCTGGGCAGGTGAGTTCTGCCGTTGATAGTTGCGATTTCAAAATGTTGCACACACTTGGAGGTTCAAACATCCTTGAAATGCCAGAGGCGGAAAGAATATGTCCTCCATTCCAAAACCGTTTACTTAATTTAGCTATAGGAGTAGGTAACTAACATGGAGCTCTTTGCTGATCCTTGAGTTCATTGCAAGAGTAGGTATGAAGTATATAATGTTTTGTGCTGCGCTTGTGGTAGCTTTGAATATTGTGTAGTGAGACCATTTTGGACTCCTAATCGCGCACATAGTGAAACCAAAGCTTATGTATCGTTCAACACTTACAATACATTAACTTGTAGATTTTGATAAAAAAGAGTAATAAAGCTTGATGATTGCAATGAAGAGTCTTGAAAATTAATTATGAAATTTGAAGTATAGCATAGAGATTGATCGTTACACTATGCTATGACTTGGGATTAAAGGCAACGAAACTTGAAGTTAGATAATCTTGGCTTTAGTTATTTTGAGAGGGAGGGGAGGGGGGAAGGGAAGGGAAGGCGAATAAATAAGGATGTCCTATTTATGAGAATAAGGATTTCAAACCCTTTTACTATATTTCTTTCACATCTTCATGTAGCCTAGTGGAAAGACTCTAGAGTGGATCAAGAAATGAAATTTTGAAGCCATCTCTTTGGCTTTGGCTTGATTTGTCTTTTTATCTATGAAATCATATGGATTTCTAGATCGAAAAATAAAGGCCTTCATAATTACATCTCTCCCTAGGAGGTGATAAATGGAATAATTTTTTGAGATTAAAGGTTGGTATGTGGGAAATATAGGTGAACAAACTAGCAGATGGACTAGGTGAAAGCCATAAGGAGTTTACTTGGTCTTAAATGCCATGTGAAATATGTAGCTCTGTGCATACCCTATGTATTCTTTAATGCCAAGAGCGAGTCTACCTTATTTGGTACATACTCCATTTCTCTTTCCTCCATCTTTACTATCATCATTTTAGCAATACATTAAGAAGTATGCCATAAAAGTCAAGCATCTTTTAGAACCATTAGATGTTGATACTTTTAGATTGTTCAATAAGAAGTATATTGTCATATAAGCATTTGCAAAGATAAGTTAAAAGTTGTATAATTCTTAAAATTGTGTATGATGTTTGTATACTTAATCGTCTCTCTCTCTCTCTCTCTTTCTCTCTCTCTCTCTCTCTCTCTCTCACATATATCTTGTAGCCCATCAAAGAGCCACCACGGTGTTGGGGTTCGGCTTTTGAGTTTTAGCTCATAGTTTTTCAATTTTGTTTTGAGCTCTTTAGCTTAGCATAGCATCTAGTAAGGGCCCTAGCATTGCCTTTGCTTCAGCTCATTGAGGCTTGTATGAGCTTATTCTCTTGGTGTACTTTGGCTTGCAAGGCCTCTCAAGGATGTAAATATATATATTTTTTCTCTTTGCAACCTCTTGAGCTCTCCATGTTCCTTGTTATACTCTTGTGCAACAAAAACATACTTGGAATGGAATTGAAACATAGTAGGAAACACATCAAAGCAACAAAAATAAGTACTCGTCATGCACAATTTATTTTGATCTTCTTTAGCATGCATTACCCAAATCATGTCCTCCAATTTTTATCTAAACTTATGATCACCTTCTTTTAAAGTTTGATCCACATTTAGGGCATTCCATGTATTCCCTTGTGAATCATATCTTAAGAATTATGCATAAAGAAATACACAAAAGAATTAATTTCAATGTAGGCTCAATTGCAAGTAAAGTATGCTCATTGACATTGCATAAGGTCCATTAAAATTCTTCAATTTATCAATTATAGTACCTAGTTGATGTAAAATAACAAAATGATTCAAAATGAAAATATAATACTTAAAATTTCTAATAGATCACGAATCCCTCATTCATTAAATTAAAACATATTGCCTTAGATAGAATCATAGTGCAAATCATAAGATGGATTAATGCTTTAAGAACTAACTTATCTTCAAACAATTTCAAAATTATGATTTAAATAAAAAGTATGGCAAACTAAATAAATAATACTTTTTAAATTATGAAAGATCCAATTTGGTATTGCTAAAATTAGTATGCCAAGACTACAAATTTCATAAAGTAGTATTTTAAGATGAAATAACTTTTTTGTTGGTGTGTAAGTAAGGTGCACACAATGGCTCTTATTGGGTAATCCACTAGTACTTAGATTGAACCTTAAACATAAATTTTTTGGGAGTCTTTGTCTTTTGATCTATTTTCAATCGTATAGAGAATTTATATCGAGACGGTTTTGTTTAACTTTTCTTTATCTAATCCAAAGCAAATGCCTTTCTCTTACATGGGTTTTGTGTCTCTCTTACATGGGTTTTGTGTCTCAAATTATGCTTGTTTTGGCTTATGAGAATATGATAGCTCAAATGTGCATTTTATTTCAAATCTTTATGGGCCTTGTATCAAGTTTCGAAAGTTTAAATTTCAAGAGAAGGATAGGCTTGGGGAGTTTCAGTGGGAGAAGGTCAAGAAGTATCCCATTGGATGGGGAGTTGGGCTTGAAGGAGGTAATGACACAAGTGATTAGTTGGGCATTGAAAAAATAGAACAACTATATATTTGTATACAGTTAGGAAGGGCGCAATTCACTTAGAGTGATAAGCCTAATGGATATGGCATCCACCTTACTTTGGAGAAATGCCTTATGCCTCTTAGAGAACATGCATATCCGCTTGGGCAAGTGTCAAGCATCCCAATGGATTTCTCATGCTCATCGCTTTGGTGCAATTTATACATGTTTTGGTTCGAGTTTAAAGCAATGCTCCGAATTTGGGAATTGGACTTGTGGGATTTGCTCCCCAATTTTAAGAGTGTGTTTAGATTCATGGATGGCATTCTTATGGTGAATGTTGATTCACCTTTGTCCTTCTTTGACACAGCGGACAAAGGGAGTGCAGAACCTTGGTGGATTTACCCCCTTCAGTTCTTGGAAGTTAAAGAACAACAAATACTAGGATCTTGACCTCTGGGGGGGACATGGTGGGCAAAAAGGTAAACTTTTTAAATATGATAATAACAATAACTCAAGTGGATAACGGAGTGATAGTTACAAATTTTTATGATAAGACGAACTCTTTACCTTATGCAGTTTGTAAATATTTGGGCCGATGATAAAAGGCCAAGGTCTTTTGCGGAGAAATCAATACTCTCCTCAGTTATGCCCGTCTTATATATAGAGAAGGAATAGTTCAATGCCTTCTTGGAGATTGAAGGGTTTAATTGAGGCCTTTGGGAAAAATGGATTTGATTTGAGGAAGAGCCAAAGGCCAGTTAGAGCATTCTTGGACCAGCCATTCCCCAGCTGCAACCTCAACATAACAAGGATTAGGTGTTGGATTGGTAAGATTCAGAGTAACTCGGTTTTTCTATTAAAATATTCTTTGATTATTTGCACTTATGGTCAATAGTATGACCCACTCCTATGTGAGGAGCGAACTATTGCCCTTACTCGGAGTGTGTCAGATTTGTGAGATTGCGATCTGAGGGTACAAAAAAACTTTTCCACATATAAGAGGTGATGGGTGGATTTATCTTATGATAGTGCTTTGGGTGGGGTAGGGAGACATGCAATAGTGACATGGTAGAATGGTAGAAACAGGAGAGAATCTATGAGACCACTTTAATTCTAAGACACTTGTTATATTCTGTGGACGTATCGTGGGAGAGGATATGAAATGGATATTATATACATTTATTTACTTGAAAAACGGTTTGAGCATGGGATGTATCTTGAAGGGCTACACTAATAGGATTATTTGACACTTGGTGTGGGATTAATATGGTAGAGAGGTTATATATATTTATTTTTAAAGGAGAATAAGGGTATTCTAGAGCATTTTCGTCAGGTGCATTAATTTGATGATTGATAATGGGATTAGGAGACTAAGGGCCTTAGCACATGGATGGGGCTAGCATGGGTTTAGGATGGGAATCTTTTTGTCATCATTACTCCCATCCTACACCGAGTGGTCTAGGATGGATTTAGAATGGGAGTAGCCACTTTTTCTCCCATCCTGGACCATGGCCTCTAGACCCTGGCAGCCAAAATGGGTTTCCCTTTTTTAGGGATTCAAAACCATGGAAGGATGACATGTGTCCTTGTCCCCACAAGGTCCCCACCTCTTAAACACATGAAATGATGCCATGTGTCCTCTTCCTCCTAAGCCCATCCCTAGTTCTTTTTTTGTTAGCACATGGTGGGATGGGAATAGGATAGAAATATGCATGGGACCACCCTTTCCCATTCCCATCCTATTTCTTCCCATGTGCTAAGCCCCTAACACGGTGTATTGAAATCATATATAGTACCATCATGATACCGTGGCACTACTCCCCTTGGTATTGGGGGGTGTATACTATACCCAACGAGAACATCGGCTACACGTAGGGTGCGCTACAGGGACCATGAAGGGCCAAAGATTACTTTGATGTGAGACTCAGCCATTGCAACGGACGATATGGCATGAAATGACAAGGCGTTGACGGCCACCCTTGCAGTGACGACTAATGCATTTATGTCTTGAAAGAACCATACAGACTACACTCGGAACCTGTTCGGAAGGGCGCCAACATCGAGAGATAGCGTCGCAAAGGAGAGCCTTCTAGTTTAAATACCATATTGGCTCTACTTTTGAGAAGCATTCGATACCTGCATGCTGCAAATAGACACAGCACAAGTTTGAACGACTCTGCAAGGAAGTTTGGGCAAGCTCGGGGGAGAATCCCGAGGTGCCAGACTATGCGGAGAAATGAACAAGCGGCATGGTAAGCGTGAGGTTGCAGGTACTCCGGATGGAGTCAAGCAAGGTGCATTTGCATTTCTTGTGAAGCTTATCGGCGTGGCTCCACATTCCCTGACCTTTGTCTATAATATGCCACTATTTCGCACCTGGAAGAGGCTACTGCCATTGAGCTTTTACATGAATGTGAACGAAGAGTTCACTGTGGTACTCATTCTTGGCAGGGGGCGCGTATGGCACTTTGATGCTTGATTGTCTGTGCCTAATCACTACTCGAGGGAATTAAATAGCATGGGTTGGTAGAAGAGTTGTAGGAACGGGGAGACCTGCTGTTAGGCAAGCAACGAACTGATATTCTGGACGTCCCTGCTTCGACCACTCTATGGCAAGAGGGAGTCTCGGAGAAACACTGTCTCTACAGTCAATACTACGAGCGGTGATAGGTTCACCGAGCTCTACATTTGTTTGAGCAATGCAAGCATAAGCGGTAAACTGGGCCAACGGGATGAATAGAGCTGGTTTGTATGGCTTAGCACCATGTTTGCCCTTGTGCCAAAACTGCTTAACACCCTTGGGGCAACATGAACGACATTAGAGCTCGTGACGAATAGCATGAGGACTAGGAATTGGTTGCAACTTGTCTTGATAAAGTTACTTGAGGGTATAACGTGAGGGCTTGTTGGATTGCACACACCCCTGGGTTATGAGCTTAGATGAATCGTAAATCTCGTGGATTTATTTAGTACGGTCTTCATATACTCGTCCGATTGTTCCAACCAATCGCATTGGAGAAGAAATCCCAGGACCCCCAGCATGGACCCTTAACAGCACCTCGTGGTTACATTTGGGGGGTTCATGTGTTTCTGCATGGACAACTATATTGGACTTCTGGCCCGAGGTAGTTGAGCTTTGGAAGCAAGGATGGCGAGAAGAACTACTGAGATTGGTATGTTCTTATCGATTAGAGCCTATGGAATCATCAGCTTATGCATTACACGCTTTAGTCCCTTGTGCTTATCGGCCTATTGTTCGTGATTTCATTGTGATAATGGAGAAGACACAGTGTCGGGATAATCACACCTAGGCTCCTACAGGGACTCTGATTATATTTGTTCTCATATGGGCATTGCTTTGTTTGGGACTAGGCAGTATTTACTTGTTTAGCATACAGAGACCTTCGATCTAACGCGGTGGACCATTAGCCTGACAAAGAAAAAAGGAAGGGGCGGCTAATGGATTTGGGTTGCTATTACTGCACTAGCAAAACCATGTACTCAAGCATTAGAAACAAGGAGTATCCTTAAACTTTGAAATAGGTTTGTGTATTGAGGCATTAGCCATGTTAGGATTACAACTGTTAAAAATTGGTTTGGGTGCTCACGGGCTGTAATATACATTGGGGGATAAGTTCCCAAAAACTTCATGAACTATTGTTGGACCAGAGTAATTTTTTCGTGGTATTTCCTTCATATACTTCATTGGAATGGACTGGTTTTCTTGGACTCTATTTATAAAAGTTGAAATCCTAGGTCCTTGGTAGAGATACTTAGAAAAAGATAGGAGTAGAATATTGAGCTTCTTTGAGCATGGAGTTTGGATGGTTATTTAACATTAAAAAGTATACTGATGTACCAGTGAATGAGTGAGAGATTTTCTTGAGTTGTTCTGCTATGGCACTAATATACCTTCAGCTCCTAGGATTGTTTGAAAGAAAAGTTTGTAGTTGGACATGGATAGCAACTGTGCATGGCCTATATGAACTAACCAATGGTGGTTTGTATTGGATGGTGGCAGGTGAGTCCCTACACTTTTCTACAAGGTTTTCTCAGAACGTGAAAGGCATTTTGGTGGCATCAATGAAAGAAGACTTTCTTAAGGCTTCTTGCCTTGAGACGTTGGGGAAATGGATGGAACTCTCTACTAGAACTTAATAGCCCTTGGCAAGATTTTGGTTCCCTTTCTTGGACACATTTAGAAAGATGTTCTAGGTTGGTGATGCATTTGTTTTTGGAAGATGTTATGTAGGCAGCAAGAAAAAAAGTGGACATACGGAATATATTACTTTTATCTATATTTTATGGATATATGTAGTTTTTTGATATGGACATGGATATGGGTTGTAAACACTAGACAACATTCTATGGTCCATAAGATTAAGATCAGATTACTAGTTTAAACGTGGTCATGATCTTATAAAATAAGAAGCAGACTTGTAAATTATAATAATTTATTCAAAAGCATCAAAATTTTGTCCTACACATACATACAACTAAGTAATCATTCAAAAATACACTACATGAGCTGTCTTCAACCCAAGGACACTCCTAATTGAGAACCTTAGGTATCATTTAAGGGGGCTCCAATGTTGTGGTACAATTATGTACACCCATTCAAGGAAACACTCCATAACTTTTTTCTTGATTATTAAAAAACAAAATATATTGAAAATTTACAATCCAAACTAGTGGGACTATTGCATGGTGGTGTTAAAACATTAATAGTTGGTGATATTGGTATCTAGATTCACCCTAGAATGGAAGAATTTGAAAATGTGCGATTTGCGCATGTGCAAGGATCTTTCAATAAATCCAGCACTATCTACAATTTTGTATTGTTTCTTTTCCCATACACTTGCTTGCAATAAGTATGCCAAAGGTAATTGCATTTCATCATACAGAGCATCAAACCTGATAATGTGCCATTTCGTTTATTTTTGTTTTGAAGTTATTTAGGCCACATTGCACTTGCTTGTTATATCCAATTTGCAGACATGTATCACCGAAGGAGGGAAACCATGGTGGCTAAACATTTGCTACTCCCGTGAATTTTAAATTTTCACACCTGCCCACAAATATTTGAATACCGCAACGTGCACCATACCTTGCTCATCATACCTACCCTTGAACATGCACCCAAAGCTCCCTTCCCCTAATGAGCATAGGCATTGAGATGCTAAATGCTGAGATGGCCCTTGCAGCCCAGAAGATGTGCAGCAACATGTTGGGCAATGCATGAAAACATTGAGGTTAGATGACTCAAATAAGTTGTCTTCTATTCTTTGCTCGCCTCACAAGCTAGCTAGTCTCTATTCTGGAGGTTCACTGATCATTGCCATGGTTTCAATAGCAAGATGCAACTCATCATGGCTTAGAAGAGAAGTAGAGAGAGGCTGTGAGATAGGAAAGTTGAAAAGCTTGGTCACGGCACAAGGAATAGATTACGGGCCGAGGAAAGCAATGTCACAGTATCGAAACAGTGACAAAAGACACTTTTGCAACGCTTGTGGAGGGAGAAACAATGAGAAGAAAGAAGAATCCTTGTAGAATAGCAGTACGAAGTGGTTGCATTTGCACACCATTAGAGCGAAGAACATGAGCTTAGATCAACTAGTTACAAAGAGGGCAACATTAGCTATGTTGGTGTTCCCTAAAACAAAGGAGAAATGGCCTAGGCACATAATGTTGAAGATGTTGTCAATCAAAAGGACCAACGTGGCTCCAGCTGTTGGACGCAGACCAGAAGCAATGCACAAACATCTTGAGTTGAAATAAGAAGCACATCTGCAGAAAGCGGATGGGATGCAAGAAATTGAACGGGCACATCATATACATGCTAGATACAACTCAAGCCAGTGGTTGCCTAAACTAGCCCGGTGGTTGTCCGTGATTGAGCTTTGGAATAGTTAAATTGTTTAATTTTAAAACTGGCTAGCTTGGACTTGATGTGATTGTCCTAAACTAGCCCGGTGGTTGGAACATCATGTGATTGTCTTCAACCAGCTCGGTGGTTGTTTATGATTGATTTTTGGAATGAGATCATCTAATTTGCAGGCTTAGATTTTGAAGATTGACACTGCAAACTTGAGACCATCTAATTTTCAGGAACAAATTTTCAAGATCCACATTGTAGCTTGAAATAAACACCTATTTCATTAATTTTGGACTGGTGCACTGTCCAAATTCGTTTTGTGAGATAATTTTGGATAAAGCATTTAAAAAAAAGAGGCTCTTATAAAACAAAACTTTGAGTCAAAAAGTAAGATTTTAAAAAATAAAATTAGAAAAAATGACGTGACATGTTATTAAAACTAGAGTACATTAAAAAAAGAGGACATCACATTGTTAAAAGAGACAAAAAGTAAGATTTTAAAAAATCAAATTAGAAAAAATGACGTGACATGTTATTAAAACTAGAGTACATTTAAAAAAAAGCATGACACATATGTACAAGAAGTAGATCATATAACTCAAAGCCATATGGTGTTAAAAAACACCTTCCATTAGCTCAGCCTAGAAGATCTCATCTTTGTCTCTCTTGCCTATTACAACTTTTAGAGAACTAAAAAGTCTTTGTGGAACTGTAGTTTCATTACTTGTCTATCACAGTTACTTTAGAAAACACATAAGTCTCTATGGAATTAAATTTCCATCACTTGACTATTAAGTCATTAGAGAGAGCATATGTCCTCGAAAGTGCCTACTATTGCATTGGCTTCATGAAAATAAGCAGAATTTAAACTTGCAGGCCATGCGTAACTAGGGTTGGCATCACAAATCTCCTCACAGACTCTCCTCACAACATGTTTCGAATCTGCCGCCGACTTGTAAGAAAATTTAACTCGTTAGCATGAGAAGTACATGATTAAAAGAAGCGAAAAAGAAAGCTAGGGATATTCACCTCTTTTGCTGAGTTCAAATCAAGCAGCCATGTGCGTAACATATCCTCCTTGAATGATTTTCCCTTCATTGGTCCATACAAAAGAGATCTAAGACAAAATTTGAGTTCAGTAAATGAAGTCGGGTAGTAACTAGTCATTGTCTTAGAGGGAAAGTGGGAGAAGGAGAGTGAGGGAGCGATAGCGAGGGATGCACAGTGAGCTGCCCCTCCTTCAAGAGTGATAGAAAGTGAGGGAAGACGTAAAGTGAAAGATGAATAAAAGTTAATTAGAAGGACTAGGATGTAAGAAATAAGAGAGTGTTTGTGGAAGGACTAGGATGGAAGAATACAAGTGCACTAAGGCACGATGTGTTCGCTATGATAAGGATAAGGGTTGGAATAAAGTGAGAGAAGCATTGGAAATGCTCTACTTTAAGTGAGTGGAGACTGTCCAACTGAATAAAATTTTGCAGAGCGATTAAGTCTTTCGGACTCAATCAAATACATGATCTCATGCTTGAATATACAGATTGTTGCAGGATAATAATGGAATGAACTTATCTTTGCAAATTGTTCTGAAGTGAGTCTTTTGTCCTCCTTTGCTTCTTTTGCGATCTGATTACAAGCATAAGCCCAATGTTGACCATCAATGGGCTGGAATCTGCAATGAAGGAGGAATTCCTTCTTTGCTTTCTTTAGCATATTCTCACCTTGTGCCTCTTCGCCTTGTTTAAGAGTGTTTTTAAAGAATCAACTGAAGGTTTTCTCGAAATATGTAGGCCCTGTAAATGTTATTTGATCTAGAAAGCTATTTTTGATTGGACAAAACATTATTGGGCGCAGGACCACGTTGCTTGCCACAGGTTTCTTTCCATCTCTCAAAGCCTCGTATATTTGCAGTGCATAGGATATATCAAGGCTTCGGCTATTAGTAAAGATAGCTGCAGCTTCCACATCTTTGGCATTCACAAACCACGTCCTTTGACCCCAGATATATCCCACATCATCTATTACTGCTTCATTAATAGCAGATTAAGATTTTTGATTGATGTGACACTGCTTGGAACCGTGGCCCCGTACTAGCCTTTTGCATTTCACATCGTGGTTTGCTAGCAAGAGCTTCTAGCATAACTGCAGTGGATCGACCTTGATCTTCTTCAAATTTTTTTTAATTCCCGTGCACTCAAGGCTTGTGTTTCATCATCCTTAGTGACATCCACCATTTGTTGCTCTAGAAGTTTGCACTCATGTTCTACACATTCATCCTAATCATCTTCAGCCTCAGGTTCTGAGTCTTCTTCATCTTTCTCTTCTTTTAACCATTTTTCATCCACATGATCTTTCTCTATGCATGTTCTTCTTGCCCCTACATCGAAGTCTGAGCTTGATCTCCTTCATGTGAAGATCCTTGAATATGAGGAGCATATTGTGCATCTTGAAAGTACTCAAACATTATCTTTGCATGCATCCTTTTTGCCACCACACTAGGAAATTGCTCCCAAGTATATGCAAGAGCCTCCAATGCACTTTGCAGCTTTGGAAACTTTGATGGTTGAGGAGGAGGCATCACAAATCTCTTTGAGTCTCTCCTTGACACAACAAAATAAAGACCGCCAACTTCAGGATCTGAACTCTTTGAATATCCATAAAAGTCTCTTTTGGCTCTATCATTATGCCTACTACAAGGCTGGAAGTCATACCTTTTTTGAAGAAAGTAGCATCCCATGGATCTTCAACATCATTGAACTCCCTTTTTGACATAAGTAGAAAGAGTCTCTTTTCCTTTTCATGAAGAAACCGAGCTCTTCTGCCCATGTGATATCGACTCCACCTACCAAAGCCATTGGGGCTATATTCCTTTCCTTTCAAATTCAAAGTGACATCAGAGACCCATGCTCTAATCTCAGAGTCATTTAGGATAGCCCCCACATTAGTTGATTGCTCCATAATCCTACAAGAAAAGATAATGAAGAATTTAGATACATATAAGTAAAGTACAATATACAACGCTTGATACAATAAATGTGGGAAATAGCCCAAAAGGCTTTACAAGGCTTCATATGGCAATAAATGTGACCAATAGCGGAGAGGGCTTTACAAAGTATTTTATAGCAATAAATGTGGGAAATAGCCTAAAAGGCTTTACAAGGCTTAAATATTTGTACAAATGTAAAAAAATTAGCCAATAAAGCTTTACAATGAAATAAAATGTCCTCTAGTGATAAAGCTTCAACCTTCATGAAGACATGTAATCTGTCCATCCATTGATTTGCCCTCTAGTGATAAAGCTTCACTCTTCGTGATGACATGTAATCTGTCCATTCATTGATATCTGTGCACTGATACCCAACTAATGCAATCTACCCACTAAAAACTGTTCCACTGATATCCACTTATGCAGCCCACTGATACTCGTTAAATAGTGAATGGTCAGGATGGTCGGGTTTATTACAAGGTGCTTCATATGGCAATAAATGTAAAAAATAGCCTAGAAGGCTTTACAAGGTTTTTTATGACAATAAATGAGCTTAAATATTTATATAAATGCAATAAAAATAACCAATAATCATCAAGCTCCAATATGCCCCATGACATGTAATCTATCCACTGATATATGTAATCTGTCCACTGATATCTGCTATCTGCTCATGCAATCTGCCCACTGATAAACTTCTTGGTAAATGGTAAAAGGTCTTATTTAATAGCATGTTATGAGTGTTAAACAGCATGTGAGCGAAGGGACTGACAACGATTAGGAACTAGTTAGAAAAATTTGAGCATGGCTTTGATTGGCAACTTGGAGAATTGTCTCTCCTCTAAGGCAATCTAATCTATGCTAAACTATACTAAACCGACCGTTGAAGTGAAGAAAAGCAATAAATAATTTCTTTTTCTGTGTTCATTTTAATGTGCTGGGGTTTAAGAGGCTTAAATATGCAAAAGAAGGGGTTTTGATGTAGAGGCTAAACCTGCATGTGAGAGAAATGAAGAACAAGTATCTAAAGAAAAGTTAACATTTTTCAATTAAAAAGATGAATATATATAAAAATATTATCTCACCTTCAAAACAAACCATAAATTCACTCTTTTATAAATTTTTTAAAGTATAATATAAAACATGTAAATATATAAAACTCTCTCTTTCCTCTGAACTTTCTCTCTCTCTCTCTCTCTCTCTCTCTCTCTCTCTCGACTCCTAATTCTCTCTGTAGCCATAGTCAAGACACCTCATTCTCTCTCTTAGTTTCTCTCTGTCTCTTTGAAAACTCTTATGTGTTTCCCTCTCTGTCCTCATCCCACTCATTCTCTCTCTTAGTTTATCTCAAGTCTCTCTTTCTCTCCCTCCCATGGCGGCTAGGATTTATTATCCTCTCTCTTCATCTCTCTCTCTCTCCCTAGGATTTGTAATTATTTCTCTCTCTCTCTCTCTCTCTCTCTCCACCTCTCTCCTCTCTCTCTAGAGATTTATTCTCTCTCTCTCTCTCTCTCTCTCTCTCTCCTCTTCTCTCTCTCTCTCCCTCTCTCTCTCTCTCTCTCTTAGCCTTTCTACCTCCCTACCTCTATCCTCTTGGCCGCTAGGATTTGTCATTCTTTCCCTCTCTATGTCTCTCTCTCTCTCTCTCTAAATTCTCTCTCTTAATCTCTCCCAGCCTTCCTCCCTCCCTCCCTCCCTCTCTCCCTTTCTCTCTCTCCTCTGTCCCTCTTCTCACTCTTAATCTCTCTTTCTCTCCCTCCCCTCCTCTCTCATTTCTCATTCTCTCTCTCTCTCTCTCCCTCCCTCCCTCCCTCCCTTGGTGGCCATGGCCACGAGAAGTCTCATTCTCTCTCTCTCTCTCTACCTCCCTCTCTTGGCGGCCACAGCTGCTAGAAGTTTCATTCTCTCTCCCTCTCTCTCTTTATCTCTCTCTCCCTCTCTCTCTCCCTAAGTCTCCCTCCTCTCTTCTCTCTCATCTCTCTCTCTCTCTCTCTCTCTCTCTCTCTCTCTCTCTCTCCCTCCCTCCCTACTCTCTCCCTCCCTCTGGCGGCCACGGTTGCCAGAAGTTTCATTCCCTCTCTCTCCCTCTCTCTTTCTCTCTCTCTCCCTCTCTCTCCCCCTCTCTCTTTCTCTCTCCCTAAGTCTCCCTCCTCTCTTCTCTCTCTCTCTCTCTCTCCCTCTTCCTCTCTACTCTCTCCCTCCCTCTAGCAGCCATGGCCGCCAGGAGACTCTCTTCTCTCTCTTAATCTCTCTCTCCCTCTTTCGCTCTCTCTTTCTTTCCCTCCCTACTCTTCTCTCTCATTTAAGGAGCCCCTCTTCTCTCTCTGAATCTCTTGTCTCTCTCCCTCTCTCTCTTTCTCTCCCTCCCTACTCTTCTCTCTCATTTATCCTGCTCTCTCTCCCTTTGGTGGCCACGGCTGCGAAGAGCCCCTCTTCTCTCTCTTAATTTCTCTCTTTCCCTCTCTCCTCTCTGCTACGTTTCATTCTCTTAAACTTCTCTCTCTCTCCCTCTCTCTCCCTTTCTCTCTTTCTCTCTCTCTCCCTCTCTCTCCCTCTCTCTCTTTCTCTCTCTCCCCCTCTCTCTCCCTACTCTCTCCCTCCCTCTAGTAGCCACGGCCGCTAGGAGACCCTCTTCTCTCTCTTAATCTCTCTCTCCCTCGATCGACCATGCAAAGGATATCTGATGGGCACAACACTTTTCCTACGCCTCAACCTAGGTAGTATTGATATGTTCTCAAAGAGGCACACCCATCCGATAAGTACTTAGTCAAATAACACACCTAAGGGCATGTTTTTTTGCGGATGTGCATATCACCAGGGGAAAAATGGTGTATAATGCATCATCGGCCATGCAAAGCATATCTGATGGTCACAATACTTTGCACGCACCTCATCTTAGTTGAAAGATACTTGCGTGCAAAGTGGAGCCCCCATCTGATAAGTGCTTGTTTGAATAACACACCTAGGACCATGTTTTTTTATGATTGTGCATTATACTAAGGCAAAAATGGTGTTTTATGCTTGATCCACAATGCAAAGCATATCCGATGGGCACAATACTTTGCACACACCTTCAACTATGTGGAATTGAATTACATGCAAAATGGCATTCCCATCGCATAAGTACTTGATCGGATAACACACCTAGCGGCGTGTTTTTTTACGGATGTGCACGACACTAAGGCAAAAATGGTATTTAATGCTCGATTGACCATGCAAAGCATATCCGATGGGCACAATACTTTTCCTACACCTTAACCTAGGTGGTATTGAAATGTTCTCAAAGAGGCACACCCATCCGATAAGTACTTGGTCAGATAACATACCTAAGGGCGTGTTTTTTTGCGGATGTGCATATCATTACCGTAAAAACATTGTATAATAAGTGATCGACCATGCAAAGCATATCCGATGGTGACAATCCTTTGCATGCACCTCAACCTAGTTGAAACGAATTTGCATGCAAAGTGGAGCCCCCATCTGACAAGTACTTGTTTGAATAACACACCTATGACTGTGTTTTTTATGGTTGTTTTATACTTGATCCACAATGCAAAGCATATCCGATGGGCACAATACTTTGCACACACCTTCAACTAGGTGGAACCCACTTTGTATACTTGATCCACAATGCAAAGCATATCCGATGGGCACAATACTTTGCACACACCTTCAACTAGGTGGAACCCACTTACATGCAAAGTGGAATTCCCATCACATAAGTACTTGATCGGATAACACACCTAGCAGCGTGTTTTTTTACGGATGTGCATGACACTAAGGCAAAAATGGTATTTAATGCTCGATCGACCATGCAAAGCATATCCGATGGGCACAACAGTTTTCCTATGCCTCAACCTAGGTGGTATTGAAATGTTCTCAAAGAGACACACCCATCCGATAAGTACTTGGTCAGATAACACACCTAAGGGCGTGTTTTTTTGTGGATATGCATATCACTAGGGGAAAAATGGTGTATAATGCGTGATCAGCCATGCAAAGCATATCCGATGGTCACAACACTTTGCACGCACCTCAACCTAGTTGAAAGATACTTGTGTGCAAAGTGGAGCCCCCATCTGATAAGTACTTCTTTGAATAACACACCTAGGACCGTGTTTTTTAATGGTTGTGCATTACACTAAGGCAAAAACGATGTTTTATGCTTGATCGATAATGCAAAGCATATCCGATGGGCAAAATACTTTGCACACTGGAAAAACGTTGTATAATGCATGATCGACCATGCAAAGCATATTAGATGGTGATAATACTTTGCACGCACTGGATGTGCGTATCACTACTGGAAAAATGTTGTATAATGCGTGATCGACCATGCAAAGCATATTAGATGGTGACAATACACGTGCAAAGATAAGTACTTGTTTAAATGACACACCTAGGACCGTGTTTTTTTATGGTTGTGCATGACACTAAGGTAAAAACTATGTTCTATGCTTGATCGACAGTGCAAAGCATATCCGATGGGCACAATACTTTGCATACACTTTCAACTAGGTGGAATTGACTTACATGCAAAGTGGCATTCCCATCGCATAAGTATTTGATCGGATAACACACCTAGCAGCGTGTTTTTTAATGGATGTGCATGACACTAAGGTAAAAATGGTATTTAATGCTCGATCGACCATGCAAAGCATATCTGATTGGCACAATACTTTTCCTATGCCTTAACATAAGTGGTATTGGAATGTTCTCAAAGAAGCACACCCATCCGATAAGTACTTGGTCAGATAACATACCTAAGGGCATGTTTTTTTGCGAATGTGCATATCACTACCGGAAAAACGTTGTATAATACATAATCGACCATGCAAAGCATATCCGATGGTAACAATACTTTGCACGAATCTCAACCTAGTTGAAAAGGACTTGCGTACAAAGTGGAGCCCCCATCCAATAAGTATTTGTTTGATTAACACACCTAGGACCGTGTTTTTTTATGGTTGTGCATGACACTAAGGCAAAAACGGGGTTTTTTGCTTGATCGACAATGCAAAGCATATCCAATGGGCACAATACTTTGCACACACCTTCAACTAGGTGAAATTTACTTACATTCAAAGTGGCATTCCCATCGCATAAGTACTTGATCGGATAACACACCTAGCAGCGTGTTTTTTTACGGATGTGTATGACACTAAGGGAAAAATGGTATTTAATGCTCGATCGACCATGCAAACGATATCTGATGGGACAATACTTTTCCTATGCCTTAACCTAGGTGGTATTGAAATTTTCTCAAAGGGGAACACCCATCCGATAAGTACTTGGTCAGATAATATACCTAAGGGCGTGTTTTTTTGCGGATGTGCATCACTACAGAAAAATCGTTGTATAATGCATGATCGACCATGCAAAGCATATCCGATGGTGAACATTGCAGCTCTTTCTAAGAGGTTTCAACCATTTCTCAATACCTATACACATCACCTAGCACGTTTTCGAGTGATGGTAGAGTGCTCGATAGTGCATGACAAGTCCTTGCACTTCAACAACTCTATAGGCTCTCATGGGGAGAATCTTTTGTGGAAGACCACAACCTGTCCTCCTAGTCAACCGAGGTAATGGACCAAAGAGTGATGTTGTCCAAATGTGCTACAAAGATTGGACCATCAAACTTGTGACAGTAGTTGCACTGAATGTTTGACACATTGGTGGATGCATTCCCTCGCCCTTGGAATCTTCCTCGATTGTTCTTTTCTCTTTATATAAGGTGGTAGAATCAAAGTACAAAATGTGACCCACTACAAACTTAGAACTCATCCTAGTTTATGAGATTGCCACAAGAAGCAGTACGACCAAGGCGGTCAATCCAGCAGTAATCGAGGGAATTCCTGAGGAAGAGGAAATCATCGTGGTGGATATTCGAGTCACAGTCATTTTGCAAATGAACATGGAAATATGTTTCTTGCAAGTCAAGAATTGCATCAGACTGATACAATGCACCTAGACATTGATTTCAATCCCAAAGAGGATTTCAGCTATCAAGTCAACCGAGTGGAATAGGATCCTTGGTACATCGACAACGGTGCATCATCTCATATGACAAATCATCAGGAATGGTTCACAGAAATGTAGCCATTAGAAGGACAAAAGAATGTCATCTACACAGCATACAATACACCGAATCCAGTTCAAGGGACAGGTGTTATCCCTATGAACAATTTCACTGGTACAAAAGGATTAGTCAAAGATGTGCTCTATGTTTCGAAGCTCAGCAAGAACCTTTTGTTAGTAGGTCAAATGACGGAACACAACTACAAAGTCATCTTCGATGGTGATGAATGCACTATCAGAGACAAATCCAAAAGAGGTCAGCTAGTAGCAAAAGGTGTCAAGGAAGGACGCTTATACAAGATGCTAGCTACAGTACCAGATAAGCATGCCATGTCAGCTCAAATGCAACAAATGCCACTATCTGCAAAATGGCACAAGAGATATGGTCATGTCAACTTGAAGTACTTGTTAGATCTCAGGAATCAGAATATGGCAATTGGGATTCTGAAGCTACAGTTTCTTGGAAAAGTTTGTGAAGCATGCTGCTTTGGTAAACAAAAGCAAACCAACTTTGTCAGAAGTACCTCTCGTGCACGAGGTATTCGTGATTTGATTCATACAGATGTATGGGGTTATGCCCAGACCCGCAGTATCAATGGTTCACTTTACTACTTGACCTTCATCGACGACTACAGCAGATATTGTTGGGTCTACTTTTTGAAAGAGAAATCTGAAGTGTTTTCCAAATTTCAAGAATTCAAAGCCATGGTAGAAAACCAAACAGGTAGAAAGATCAAGGTCATGAGATCAGACAGAGGAGGTGAATACATGTCTTCAACATTCATGAACTTTTGCAATAATCACGGCATACGAAGACAATTCACATGTGCAGATACTCCTCAGCAAAATGCAAGAGCTGATAGGAAGAATGGGACTTTAGCAGACAGTGCTAGAGCAATGATTAGTGAAAAGCATCTTCCGAATCAGTATTGGGCAAAAGCAATAGCTACAGCTAACTACTTGCTTAATCGGCTTCAAGGTATGACTCCTTATGAAGCATTCACTAAACACAAGCCATGCATTGGGCATCTCCGCATATTTGGTTGCATAGCATATGCCCACATACATGATGATCATCGCAGGAAATTGGATGCGAAGTCATGCAAATGCATCATGGTTGGCTACAGTGAAGAAAGCAAAGCATACAAATTGTATGATCCCATCAACCGCAAAGTCATTATCTCCAGAGATGTAATCTTTGATGAGGAATCAGAATGGAAAACCTCACCTACACAGGAGATAGAAGCATCGACTTCACAATCATCTACAAAATAGGTTGATGAAGAAGAGCAAGAATTGCCAACAACACCCCAAGCAAAGCCACAGTAGCTCAGACGGTCTACTAGGGAAAGCAGACCACCAGCTTGATTGACATATGCTCAGAAAGGCAAAGCAATTCAAGTGGAAACCACCAACTATGCTCTTATGACTACCATCATGGCTACAGAAGAGCCAGTGTACTTCGAAGACGCAGTAGACAAGCCAGAATGGCAAACTACTATGAATGAAGAAATGGATGCTTTGTATAAAAATAACACTTGGGAATTATGCGACCTTCCACCAGGAAAGAAGGCCATAGCAAACAAATGGGTATACAAAGTGAAGTACAATCCAGATGGCAGTATTCAAAGATACAAAGCCAGATTAGTTGCAAAAGGATTTGCACAACAATATGGTCAAGACTATGATGAGACTTATGCTCCAGTAGCAAAGATGGATTCCATACGGTTCTTGATATCACTAGCAACACTCAACAAATGGAATGTGTATCAGCTTGATGTCAAGAATGCATTTCTCAATGGTTATCTAGACGAGGAAGTCTACATGTAACAACCAGCAGGTTATGTTGAACCATGAAAGGAGAACAAGGTTTGCCATCTCAAGAAAAGCCTCTATGGCTTAAAGCAAGCACCCAGAAGTTGGTACAGCAGAATTGACAAGTATTTTACTGATCTGGGATACATGAAGTCCAATGCAGATCATACTCTCTACTACAAAGTTCAAGGGGAAGACATTACTATTGCACTTTTGTACGTAGATGATCTGATTGTGACAGGAAGCAAGGATAGCTTCATCAGAAAATTAAAACAAGACTTATTTACAGAGTTCGACATGAAAGATCTTGGACTTATGCACTATTGTCTTGGAATTGAGTTCTGGAGAGATTCAGATAGCACATTCATGAGTCAGCTCAAGTATGTTGACAGTCTCCTGAAGAAGTTTCATATGGCAGATTGCAAGATTGTAGCCACTCCCATGGAACAAAGTTTGAAACTTACTAAAGATTCAGAAAAGCCTACAATCAATGACAGATACTACAGGCAGCTCATTGGATCTCTTATATATCTGACAATCACACGACCAGATATTTGTTATGCAGTAAGCTCACTAGCATAGTTTATGGCAAATCCAAAACAGTCTCACTGGAATGCAGCCAAAAGAGTCTTGAGATACATCAGAGATACAAGACAGTTTGGGATAGAATACAGAGGAAGTCATCCACGGTTGCATGGATACTGTGACAGTGACTATGCCAGAGATCATGAGACTAGGAGATCGACATAGAGATATGCATTTCTCCTTGGTCAAGGTGCTATATCATGGTTGTCAAACAAATAGCCAACTGTTTCTTTGTCTTTGACTGAAGCAGAATATAGGGCTCTCACTACAGGTGCATGTGAGGTTATATGGCTCAGAAGACTATTGTTAAAAATAGATTACTTTGATGAGTCAAAGCCAACAACAATATACTGTGATAATCAATCGGCTCAAGCATTGGCTAAAAATCCAGTATATCACTCCAGGACAAAGCACATTGATGTCAGAGAGCACTTCATCAGAGAAAGAGTATTACTTGGTGACATCACACTGCAGCATTGTGATAGCAAAGAGAATGTTGCAGACATCTTTACCAAACCACTCAGTAAAGAGCTATTCGAGAAACACCGACTAGCTCTTGGTTTGACGCAGAGGAAGGACATTCCCATTAAAGGGGTGTGATGGAATGTAATGCTCAGTCCTTCTTCGATTCCCCAGAATCATCATCTTGAGGGAAGGCCTACTTCATGATGTTGATCTTGAGGGAAGGTGTTGAGAGTTCATGCTTAACATCACGTGATCATATGTGCATAACACTAACCTTATAGAGTGCTATAAAGAAAAGGTTAGATCCCTTAACCCTAACCCTAAAAGGGTTTGTATATATTCTATTTTTTCAACTAAATCTAGTATACAGTTAGTCATTTGTGGTGTGCTCTCTAACTGTGCCCTCTCTCCTCATCTCCACTCTTCTCCTCTCCCCTCTTCATATTTTGTCAGATCACGCATTATACAACGTTTTTCCAATAGTGATATGCACATCAGGTTTGTTATCTAACCAAGTACTTATCGGATGGGTGTGCCCCCTTGAGAACATTTCAATACCACCTAGGTTAAGGCATAGGAAAAGTATTGCACCCATCAGATATCCTTTGCATGGTCGATCGAGCATTAAATACCATTTTTGCCTTAGTGTCATGCACATCCATAAAAAAACACGCTGCTAGGTGTGTTATCCGATCAAGTACTTATGCGATGGGAATACCACTTTGCATGTAAGTCAATTCCACCTAGTTGAAGGTGTGTGCAAAGTATTGTGCCCATCGAATATGCTTGCATTGTCGATCAAGCATAAAACACCATTTTTGCCTTAGTGTCATGCACAACCATTAAAAAACACGGTCCTAGGCGTGTTATTCAAACAAGTACTTATCGGATGGGGGCTCCAATTTGTATGCAAGTCCTTTTCAACTAGGTTGAGGCACATCCAAAGTATTTCCACCATCAGATATGCTTTTCATGGTCGATCATGCATTATACAATGTTTTTCCTGTAGTGATATGCACATCCGCAAAAAAACACGCCCTTAAGTATGTTATCTAACCAAGTACTTACCGGATGGGTGTGCCTCTTTAAGAACATTTCAATAGCACCTAGGTTAAGGTGTAGGAAAAGTATTGTGCCCATCGGATATGCTTTGCATGGTTGATCGAGCATTAAGTACCATTTTTGCCTTAGTGTCATGCACATCCGTAAAAAAACACGCTACTAGGTGTGTTATCTGATCAAGTACTTATGCGATGGGAATGCCACTTTGCATGTAAGTCGATTCCACCTAGCTGAAGGTGTGTGCAAAGTATTGTGCCCATCGGATATGCTTTGCATTGTCGATCAAACATAAAGCACCGTTTTTGCCTTAGTGTAATGCACAACCATAAAAAAACACGGTTCTAGGTATATTATTCAAACAAGTACTTATTAGATGGGGGCTCCACTTTACACCTAAGTATATTTCAACTAGGTTGAGGTGCATGCAAAGTATTGTGACCATCAGATATGCTTTGCATGGCTGATCATGCATTATACACCATTTTTTCCCTAGTGATATACACATCCACAAAAAAACACGCCCTTAGGTATGTTATCTAATTAAGTACTTATCGGATGGGTGTGCCTCCTTGAGAACATTTCAATACCACCTAGGTTGAGGTATAGGAAAATTGTTGTGCCCATCGGATATCCTTTGCATGGTCGATCGAGCATTAAATACAATTTTTGCTCTAGTGTCATGCACATCTGTAAAAAAACACGCTGCTAGGTATGTTATCTGATCAAGCACTTATGGGATGGGCGTGCCACTTTGCATGTAAGTCAATTTCACCTATTTAAAGGTGTGTTCAAAGTATTGTGCCCATCGGATATGCTTTGCATTGTCGATCAAGCATAAAACACCATTTTTGCCTTAGTGTCATGCACAACCATAAAAAAACACGGTCCTAGGTGTGTTATTTAAACAAGTACCTATCGCATGGGGGGTCCACTTTGCACCCAAGTTTGTTTCAACTAGCTTGAGGTGCGTGCAAAGTATTGTCACCATCGAATATGCTTTGCATGGTCGATCATGCATTATAGAACGTTTTTCCTATAGTGATATGCACATCTGCAAAAAAACATGCCCTTAGGTATGTTATCTGACCAAGTACTTATCGGATGGGTGTGCTTCTTTGAGAACATTTCAATACCACCTAAGTTAAGGTGTAGGAAAAGTATTGTGCCCATCGGATATGCTTGGCATAGTCGATCGAGCATCAAATACCATTTTTGCCTTAGTGATATGCACATCCGTGAAAAAACACACTGCCAGGTGTGTTATTCGATCAAGTACTTATGCGATGGGAATGCCACTTTGCATGTAATTTAATTCCACCTAGTTAAAGGTGTGTGCAAAGTATTGTTCCCATCGAATATGCTTTGCATTGTGGATCAAGCATAAAACATCATTTTTGCCTTAGTGTAATGCACAACCATAAAAAAACACGGTCCTAGGTGTGTTATTCAAACAAGTACTTATTGGATGTGGGATCTACTTTGCATGCAAGTCTGTTTCAACTCGGTTGAGGTGCGTCCATTGTATTGTCACCATCGGATATGCTTTGCATGGCCGATCACCTATTATACAACGTTTTTCCCATAGTGATATGTACATCCACAAAAAAACATGCCCTTAGCTATGTTATCTGACCAAGTACTTATCGGATGGGTGTGCTTCTTTGAGAACATGTCAATACCACCTAGGTTAAGGTGTAGGAAAAGTATTGTGTCCATCGAATATGCTTTGCATGGTTGATCGAGCATTAAATACCATTTTTGCCTTAGTGTCATGCACATCCGTAAAAAAACACACTACTAGGTGTGTTATCCGATCAAGTACTTATGAGATGGGAATGCGACTTTGCATGTAATTCAATTCCACCTAGTTAAAGGTGTGTGCAAAGTATTGTGCCCATCGGATATACTTTGCATTGTGGATCAAGCATAAAACACCGTTTTTGCCTTAATGTAATGGTCAACCATTAAAAAACATAGTCCTAGGTGTGTTATTCAAACAAGTACTTATTAGATGGGGACTCCACTTTGCACGCAAGTATCTTTCAACTAGGTTGAGGTGCTTGCAAAGTATTGTGACCATCGCATATGCTTTACATGGTCGATCACGCATTATACACCATTTTTCCCCTAGTGATATGCACATCTACAAAAAAACACGCCCTTAGGTGTGTTATCTGACAAAGTACTTATCGGATGGGTGTGCCTCTTTGAGAACATATCAATACCACCTAGGTTGAGGCGTAGGAAAAGTGTTGTGCCCATAGGATATCCTTTGCATGGTCGATCGAGCATTAAATACTATTTTTGCCTTACTGTCATGCACATTCGTAAAAAAACACGATGAGGTGCGTGCAAGGTTTTGTTACCATCGGCGGATATGCTTTGCATGGAAAATCACGCATTATACGTTTTTCCGGTAGTGATATGCACATCCGCAAAAAAACATGCCCATAAGTATGTTATCTGACCAAGTACTTATCGGATGGGTGTGCCTCTTTGAGAACATTTCAATATCACCTAGGTTGAGGCATAGGAAAAGTATTGTGCCCATCGAATATCCTTTGCATGACCGATCAAGCATTAAATACTATTTTTGCTCTAGTGTCATGCACATATGTCAAAAAACACGCTGCTAGGTATGTTATTTGATCAAGCACTTATGGGATGGGCATGCCACTTTGCATGTAAGTCAATTCCACCTAGTTGAAGGTGTGTGCAAAGTATTATTCCCATCGGATATGCTTCGCATTGTCGATCAAGCATAACACACCGCTTTTGCCTTAGTGTCAAGCACAACCATAATAAAACACGGTCTTAGGTGTGTTATTCAAACAAGTACTTATCGGATGGGGGCTCCACTTTGCACCCAAGTCCGTTTCAACTAGGTTGAGGTGGGTACAAAGTATTGTCACCATCAGATATGCTTTTCATGGTCGATCACGCATTATAGAACGTTTTTCCTGTAGTGATATGCACATTCATAAAAAAACACGCACTTAGGTATGTCATTTGACCAATTACTTATTGGATGGATGTGCCTTTTTGAAAAAAATTTAATACCACTTAGGTTAAGGCATAGGAAAAGCATTGTGCCCATCGGATATGCTTTGCATGGTCGATCGAGCATTAAATAACATTTTTGCCTTAGTGTCATGCACATCCTTAAAAAAACACGCTTCTAGGTGTGTTTTCCAATGAAGAACTTATGCGATGGAAATTCCACTTTGCATGTAAGTCAATTCCACCTAGTTGAAGGTGTGTGGAAAGTATTGTGCCCATCGGATATGCTTGCATTGTTGATCAAGCATAAAACACTGTTTTTGCCGTAGTGTCATGCACAACCATTAAAAAACACGGTCGTAGGTGTGTTATTCAAACAAGTACTTATCGGATGTGGACACTACTTCGTATGCAAGTCCTTTTCAACTAGGTTGAGGTGCATGCAAAGTATTGTCACCATCGGACATGCTTTGCATGGTCGATCACGCATTATACAACATTTTTCTGGTAGTGATATGCACATTCGCAAAAAAACACGCCCTTAGGTATATTATCTGACCAAGTACTTATCGGATGGGTGTGCCTCTTTAAAAACATTTCAATACCACCTAGGTTAAGGTGTAGGAAAAGTATTGTGCCCATTGGGTATGATTTGCATGGTCGATCGAGCATTAAATACCATTTTTGCCTTAGTGTCATGCACATCCGTAAAAGAACACGCTGCTAGGTGTGTTATTCGATCAAGTACTTATGCGATGAGAAAACCACTTTGCATGTAAATCAATTCCACCTAGTTTAAGGTATGTGCAAAGTATTGTACCCATCGGATATCCTTTGCATTGTCGATCAAACATAAAACACTATTTTTGCTTTAGTGTAATGCACAACCATAAAAAAACACAGTCCTAGGTGTGTTATTCAAACAAGTACTTATTAGATGGGGGCTCCACTTTGCACCCAAGTATATTTCAACTAGTTTGAGGTGCGTGCAAAGTATTGTGACCATCAGATATGCTTTGCATGGCCGATCACGCATTATACACCGTTTTTTCCCTAGTGATATGCATATCCACAAAAAAACACGCCCTTAGGTGTGTTATCTGAGTACTTATCGGATGGGTGTGACTCTTTGAGAACGTTTTAATACCATTTAGGTTGAGACATAGGAAAAGTGTTGTGCCCATCGGATATCCTTTGCAGGTCGATTGAGCATTAAATACTATTTTCGCTCTAGTGTCATGCACATCTATAAAAAAACATGCTTTTAGGTATGTTATCTGATCAAGCACTTATAGGATGGGCGTGCCACTTTGCATGTAAGTCAATTCCACCTAGTTGAAGGTGTTTGCAAAGTATTGTGCACATCGGATATGGTTTGCATTGTCGATCAAGCATAAAACTCCGTTTTTGCCTTAATGTCTTGCACAACCATAAAAAAATACGGTCCTAGGTGTGTTATTCAAACTAGTACTTATCGGATGGGGGCTCCACTTTGCACGCAATTCCTTTTCAACTAGGTTGAGGTGCATGCAAAGTATCATCACCATCGGATATGCTTTGCATGGTTGATCACGCATTATAGAACGTTCTTCCTATAGTGATATGCACATCCGCAAAAAAACATGCCCTTAGGTATGTTATCTGACCAAGTACTTATCCGATGGGTGTGCCCCTTTGAGAACAATTCAATAGCACCTAGGTTAAGGTGTAGGAAAATTATTGTGCCCATTGGATATGCTTTGCATGGTCGATCGAGCATTCAATACCATTTTTACCTTAGTGTCATGCACATCCATAAAAAAACACGCTGCTAGCTCTGTTATACGATCAAGTACTTATGCGATGGGAATGCCACTTTGCATGTAAGTCAATTCCACCTAGTTGAAGGTGTGTGCAAAGTATTGTGCCCATCGGATATGCTTCGCATCGTGGATCAAGCATAAAACAAAGTTTTTTCCTTAGTGTAATGCACAACCATAAAAAAACACGGTCCTAGGTGTGTTATTCAAACAAGTACTTATCGGATGGGGGCTCTGCTTTGTTTGCAAGTCCTTTTCAACTAGGTTGAGATGCGTGCAAAGTATTGTCCCCATCAGATATGCTTTGCATGGTCGATCACGCATTATACAACGTTTTTCCAATAGTGATATGCACATCTGCAAAAAAACACGCCCTTAGGTTTGTTATCCAACCAAGTACGTATCGGATGGGTGTGGCCCTTTGAGAACATTTCAATACCACCTAGGTCTTATAAGGCATAGGAAAAGTATTGTGCCCATCGGATATCCTTTGCATGGTCGATCGAGCATTAAATACCATTTTTGCCTTAGTCTCATGCACATCCATAAAAAAACACGCTGCTAGGTGTGTTATCCGATCAAGTACTTATGCGATGGGAATGCCACATTGCATGTAAGTCAATTCCACCTAATTGAGGGTGTGTGCAAAGTATTGTGCCCATCGGATATGCTTTGCATTGTCGATCAAACATAAAACACTGTTTTTGCCTTAATGTAATGCACAACCATAAAAAAACACGGTCTTAGGTGTGTTATTCAAAGAAGTACTTATTAGATGGGGGCTCCACTTTGCACCCAAGTATATTTCAACTAGGTTGAGGTGCGTGCAAAGTATTATGACCCTTAGATATGCTTTGCATGGTCGATCACGCATTATACACCATTTTTTCCCTAGTGATATGCACATCCACAAAAAAACACGCCCTTAGGTGTGTTGTCTGACCAAGTACTTATCGGATGGGTGTGCCTCTTTGAGAACATTTCACTACCATTTAGGTTGAGGCATAGGAAAAGTGTTGCGCCCATCGAATATACTTTGCATGGTCGATCGAGCATTAAATACTATTTTCACTCTAGTGTCATGCACATCTATAAAAAAAACATGCTGTTAGGTATGTTATCTGATCAAGCACTTATAGGATGGGCGTGCCACTTTGCATGTAAGTCAATTCCACCTAGTTGAAGGTGTGTGCAAAGTATTGTGCACATACAATATGCTTTGCATTGTCGATCAAGCATAAAACACCGTTTTTGCCTTAGTGTCATGCACAACCATAAAAAAACACAATCCTAGGTGTGTTATTCAAACAAGTACTTATCGGATGGGGGCTCCAATTTGCACACAAGTCTGTTTAACCTAGGTTGAGGTGCATGCAAAGTATCATCGCCATCAGATATGCTTTGCATGGTCGATCACGCATTATAGAACGTTTTTCCTGTAGTGATATGCACATCCGCAAAAAAACACGCCCTTAAGTATGTTATATGACCAAGTACTTATCGGATGGGTGTGCCTCTTTGAGAACATTTGAATACCACCTAGGTTAAGGTGTAGGAAAAGTATTTTGCCCATCAGAGATGCTTTGCATGGTCGATCGAGCATTAAATACCATTTTTGCCTTGGTGACATGCACATCCGTAAAAAAACACACTACTAGGTGTGTTATCCGATCAAGTACTTATGCGATGGGAATGCCACTTTGCATGTAATTTGATTCCACCTAGTTGAAGGTGTGTGCAAAGTATTGTGCCCATCGGATATGATTTGCATCGTGGATCAAGCATAAAACACCATTTTTACCTTAGTGTAATGCACAACCATAAAAAAACACGGTCCTAGGTGTGTTATTCAAACAAGTACTTATCGGATGGGGACTCCACTTTGTTTGCAAGTCCTTTTCAACTAGGTTGAGATGCGTGCAAAGTATTGTCACCATCGTGTATGCTTTACATGGTCGATCACGCATTATACAACGTTTTTCCAATAGTGATATGCATATCCGCAAGAAAACACGCCCTTAGGTTTGTTATCTAACCAAGTACTTATCGGATGGGTGTGCCCCTTTGAGAACATTTCAATACCACCTAGGTTAAGGCATAGGAAAAGTATTATGCCCATCGGATATCCTTTGCATGGTCGATCGAGCATTAAATACCATTTTTGCCTTAGTGTCATGCACATCCATAAAAAAACACACTACTAGGTGTGTTATCCGATCAAGTACTTATGCGATGGGAATGCCACTTTGCATGTAAGTCAATTTCATCTAGTTGAAAGTGTGTGCAAATTATTGTGCCCATCAGATATGCTTTGCATTGTCGATCAAGCATAAAACAACGTTTTTGCCTTAGTGTCATGCACAACAAAAAAAAAGCACGGTCTTAGGTGTGTTATTCAAACAAGTACTTATCGGATGGGGGCTTTACTTTGCACGCAAGTCTGTTTCAACTAGGTTGAGGTGTATGCAAAGTATTGTCACCATTGGATATGCTTTGCATGGTCGATCTTGCATTATACAACGTTTTTCCTATAGTAATATGCACATACGCAAAAAAACACACCCTTAGGTATGTTATCTAACCAAGTACTTATCGGATGGGTGTGCCTCTTTAAGAACATGTCAATACCACCTAGGTTAAGGCATAGGAAAAGTATTTTGCCCATCAGATATGCTTTGCATGGTCGATCGAGCATTAAATACCATTTTTGCCTTAGTGTCATGCACATTCGTAAAAGAACACACTGCTAGGTGTGTTATCCGATCAAGTACTTTTGCGATGGGAATGCCACTTTGCATGTAATTCGATTCCACCTAGTTGAATGTGTGTGCAAAGTATTGTGCCCATCGGATATGCTTTGCATTGTGGATCAAGCATAAAACACTGTTTCTGCCTTAGTGTAATGCACAACCATAAAAAAACACAGTCCTAAGTGTGTTATTCAAACAAGTACTTATTAGATAGGGGCTCCGCTTTACACACAAGTATCTTTCAACTAGGTTGAGGTGCGTGCAAAGTATTATGACCATCGGATATGCTTTGCATGGCCGATCACGCATTATACACCGTTGTTTTTCTAGTGATATGCACATCTGCAAAAAAACACGCCCTTAGGTGTGTTATCTGACCAAGTACTTATCGGATGGGTGTGCCTCTTTGAGAACATTTCAATACCACCTAGGTTGAGGTGTAGAAAAAGTGTTATGCCCATCGGATATCCTTTGCATGGTCGATCGAGCATTAAATTCCTTTTTTGCCTTAGTGTCATGCACATCCATAAAAAAACACGCTGCTAGGTATGTCATCCGATCAAGCACTTATGGGATGGGCATGCCACTTTGCATCTAAGTCGATTCCAACTAGTTGAAGGTGTATGCAAAGTATTGTCCCCATCGAATATGCTTTGCATTTTCGATCAAGCATAAAACACCGTTTTTGCCTTAGTGTCATGCACAATCATAAAAAAACATGGTCCTAGGTGTGTTATTCAAACAAGTACTTATCGGATGGGGGCTCAACTTTGCACGCAAGTCCGTTTCAACTAGGTTGAGGTGCCTGCAAAGTTTAGTTACCATCGGATATGCTTTGCATGGTCGATCACGCATGATACAACATTTTTTCCGTAGTGATATGCATATCTGCAAAAAAACATGCCCTTAGGTATGTTATCTGACCAAGTACTTATCGGATGGGTGTGCCTCTTTGAGAACATTTCAATACCACCTAGGTTGAGGCATAGAAAAAGTGTTGTGCCCATCAGATATGCTTTCCATGGTCGATCGAGCATTAAATACCATTTTTGCCTTAGTGTCATGCACATCCGTAAAACAACACGCTGCTAGGTGTGTTATCCGATCAAGTACTTATGCGATGGGAATGCCACTTTGCATGTAAGTCAATTCCACCTAGTTAAAGGTGTGTGCAAAGTAGTGTGCCCATCGAATATGCTTGCATTGTCGATCAAGCATAAAACACCGTTTTTGCCTTAGTATCATGCACAACCATTAAAAAACACGGTCCTAGGTCTATTATTCAAACAAGTACTTATCAGATGGGGGCTCCACTTTGTATGCAAGTCCTTTTCAACTAGGTTGAGGCACGTGCAAAGTAATGCCACCATCGGATATGCTTTTCATGGTCAATCACGCATTATACAACGTTTTTCCTATAGTGATATGCACATCCGCAAAAAAACATGCCCTTAGGTATGTTATCTGACCAAGTACTTATCGGATGGGTGTGCCTCTTTGAGAAAATTTTAATACCACCTAGATTAAGGCATAGGAAAAGTATTGTGCCCACCGGATATGCTTTGCATGGTCGATCGAGCATTCAATACCATTTTTGCCTTAGTGTCATGCACATCCGTAAAAAACATACTGCTAGGTGTGTTATCCGATCAAGTACTTATGCGATGGGAATTCCACTTTGCATGTAATTCAATTACACCTAGTTGAAGGTGTGTGCAAAGTATTATTCCCATCGGATATGCTTTTCATTGTGGATCAAGCATAAAACACCGTTTTTGTCTTAGTATAATGCACAACCATAAAAAAACATGGTCCTAGGTGTGTTATTCAAACAAGTAGTTATCGAATGTGGGCACCATTTTGTATGCAAGTCCTTTTCAACTAGGTTGAGGTGTGTGCAAAGTTGATTGTTGTAGTCTTTGATGCGGAGGACATAAGCATGACCGGTTTCACTACTGTTGCGGAAACTCTGGTTGATCTGGTTTCTTAGGGTGAGAATCCTGGATGTGTTCTTGGACTCATAGAGAGCTGCGAACATATCCCATGCTTCTTTTGATGTCTTACCTGTGTTGAGCTGTCCTAGCATGACATCTTGCACATTCTGCTTGATCAGGTGATAGGCATACTTGTCTTTCTTATCCCATTCTGCTTGCGCTCGGGCAATGGCAAGATCTGCTACTGGTGCAAAAACTATTTGTGTAGATGTAGATCCCGATGTAGATCCCGTTGCTGGTGCTATGACAACAGATGGAGTAGAGCTACTGGTGGCTGGATCGGCCAATGGTCTAGGTATAGATCCATCGACATACTCCCATTTGTCCTGAAGCACAAGAATGGTCTCCATTCGGTATTTCCATGTACCGTAATTGGAGTTGTCTAACTTAGATGCCAAGTGAAATCTGTGTACCGTCGGTGAAGATAGAACTGCAGTATATAAAATCTGATCTATGTTACAAGGCTTGTGGCAATGATGGCGGGAATAGCCCAGAGGCTTTACAAGGCTGAAAAATGACGTGCACAATGCCGTGAGATAGCCGAATAGGCTTTACAATGGTGGCATGTGTGTGTGAAATCAAGTGCTATCTGCCCACTGAACCAATCTGCAATGCCTCTGTACTCTGAAGTCTGCTCACTGAACTGATGAACATAAGGTTTCAGGTAATGTAATGATGTGAAATCGGATGTGAGCGTATGGACTGACTCCGAGTAGGTACTAGTCCGAAATTTTGGGCATGGCTTAGATTGGCAACTTGGGGAAATTCAAAGCGTCCCCTCTATGGCAATCTAGTCTACTTTGATCTAGATCTAAACCAACCGTCGATCGATGAAAGAGCAACAAATAATTCCTTTTCTTTTGTTCTTTTTAAGTGCTGGGTCAGATGCATCGATGTAGAGGCAAATATGCATGAAGGAAGTGGTTTTGTCGGTGAGGCTCAAATGTGAGTGTAACTTACACCGAAGTGTGCGCGTGATGTGAGAGCACATAGAGCACAAAAAAACGAGCGACTTTCCCTTTTGGAGCACCCTCAAATTCTTCGTGGATCAAGAGATATGACTTGATCTAGGTGGAGGGGCAAAAGGAGTGCAAATGTGCTCAATGATGATGTGTCACTGTGAGTCACATGTAGTGATGATGTGGCACTGTGCTTAGCAAGATGTGTGTCAGTGAAGCTCTGTGCTGAGGTGGCAGGAGTGTGCACATGCAGTGTGTGCACAGTGTGCCTGGCAAGGGACTGTGCCTGCAGGGGACAGTGCTGAGGTGGCACTACTGATGAGGCAGAGGTGACATGGTAGTGATGACATGGCCTAGTGACGTGGCCTGGTGACGTGGCCTAGTGATGTGGCACTGATGATGTGGCCTGATGATGTGGCTTGATGATGTGGCATGGTGATGTGTCTGCTAATGTGGCACAAGTGACGTGTCTACTGACGTGGCACAAGTGACGTGACCTATTGACGTGGCTGTCGGTGTTGACGTGGCAATAATGATGTGTCAGTGGGTGATGATGTGGCAGTGGTGATGTGTCAGCTGACGTGGTGCTAGTGATGTGGCACTATGGATAAGGGTGCCACGTGGCTGGTCCTTGACCAAGCTCTAGGGTGTGGTGACCCTGAGGATAGGGTCCAAGTCAACTGCCACATGTCGTAAGAACAACGACTGGAATCTTTTGAGATTTTGAGAAAATCTTAAGGATTCCGTCGTCTTCTCCGTCGATGGAGGCGGCCATCGAGCCCGTATGTGTGCAACCCGCAGTCGAGAGGTCATAGTAGATGGTTGTGGGCGAGCCGTTGTAGGAGGTTGAAGATGCCGTTTGTTGTTGATGGAGCGCAGGCCAACGATGGAGCCTTAGCTTCGATGTGCGATGCTGCGTTCGATGATTGTGCTGGCCTTGTTCGTTGATGGAGAGATCGTTGATGGAGCTAACACCGGACGACAACGCACGAGCAAGGAGCCGTTAGCTCATTGATGGCATTGGCGCTGGCGTTGGATGTGCTTTGTTCTGGCTGTTGGGAGACTTTTGGAGCCAGTGAGGAGTCGGCAGCCATCTGCTACTTGCTAGACTAAGGTCCCGGGGCTGCTAAGTCGTTGGAGATGGCGCAGGAAAGGCTTGAGCGATGCACAGGAAAGGCTATGCAAACGGTGCATTTGAAGGAGCAGCCGCGCTGCAGATCTTGGGCCGGATGGTGGAGGCCGCCTATTTTCGAGACGGGCATTGGAGTTTGGAGCTACCCGGTCGGCTGTCGGCCGTCGCTTAGTGTGGTTGCTGGGAGCAACCTCTGCTTCTATGGTTATGCGTTGGTCGTCGCAAAAGATGAGCTGTGGCCCGTGGCTGGCAAGGATTGCTTAAGAGCGTTGGAGCCATTTGGACCTTCCTTGGAACTGCAAGTGCTGGCTATGGAACTGCTGGTGTAACGGGAGCCGTTGTTGTAGAGGTCATCGAGGAGGTGTAGCTTTGTATGTAAATACTTGGAGAGGTGGCTTACATGGGCAGTTTTGAAGCATTGCCCGTGAGCCTGACAGGTCAAAGCTTGGAGAAGCAGGCCGTCGTGGATGAGCCCTTGCTGAGAACGCTATGCATAGAGAGCCTTATTCATTGTAGGCATGTAGTCAAGGTCGGAGCCTTGGAGACTTGGCAAGCACGCAGGGGTTGATGCGCCTCAGGTATGCAGTCGTTGAGGGAGTCTAAGAACTCTTTCTCACAGATATCTCAAAACCTCTCTCTCTTTCACACAATCTCTCAGAGTGAATCTCTCTCAACCAAACCTCTCACAATAAGAATGTCTCACAAAATGAATTGAAATCCTCACAAGGAAATCTCAAGAAATGAATGAAAATCTCTTAAGCAATGACAGAAATTCTCTCTCAAATGAACGGATGAAGATCTCTCAGCGGAAGTGGACTCTCACGGAGAACACTCAAGAGAACTCTCAATCTAATAATCTCTCTCACACTCTCAAGGATCGCAATGCCTCAGCGGAAGGCAAGGGAGCTCTGATACCATGACAAAATATGAAGAGGCGAGAGGAGAAGAGTGGAGATGAGGAGAGAGGGCACAGCTAGAGAGCACACCACAAATGACTAACTGTACACTAGATTTAGTTGAAAAAATAGAATATATACAAACCCTTTTAGGGTTAGGGTTAGGGGATCTAACCCTTTCCTTTATAGCACTCTATAAGGTTAGTGCTATGCACATATGATCATGTGATGTTGAGCGTGAACTCTCAACATGATCGACCATGCAAAGCATATCCGATCGTGACAATACTTTGCACGCATCTCAACCTAGTTGAAAAGGACTTGCAAACAAAGTGGAGCCCCCATCCGGTAAGTACTTGTTTGAATAACACACCTAGGACCGTGTTTTTTTATGGTTGTGCATTACACTAGGGCAAAAACGGTGTTTTATGCTTGATCCACGATGCAAAGCATATCCGATGGGCACAATACTTTGCACACACCTTCAACTAGGTGGAATTGACTTACATGCAAAGTGGCATTCCCATCGCATAAGTACTTGATCGGATAACACAGCTAGCAGTGTGTTTTTTTACGAGTGTGCATGACACTCAGGCAAAAATGGTATTGAATGCTCGATCGACCATGCAAAGCATATCCGATGGGCACAATACTTTTCCTACACCTTAACCTAGGTGCTATTGAAATATTTTCAAAGAGGCACACCCATCCGATAAGTACTTGGTCAGATAACATACCTAAGGGTGTGTGTTTTTGTGGATGTGTATATCACTACAGGAAAAATGTTCTATAATGCGTGATCGACCATGCAAAGCATATCCGATGGTGATGATACTTTGCACACACCTCAACCTAGTTGAAACGTACTTGCGTGCAAAGTGGAGCCCCCATCCGATAAGTACTTGTTTGAATAACACACCTAGGACCGTGTTTTTTTATGGTTGTGCAAGACATTAAGGCAAAAATGGAGTTTTATGCTTGATCGACAATGTAAAGCATATCCGATGTGCACAATACTTTGCACACACCTTCAATTAGGTGGAATTGACTTACATGCAAAGTGGCATGCCCATCCTATAAGTGCTTGATCAGGTAACATACCTAACAGCGTGTTTTTTTATAGATGTGCACAATGTGGAATTGACTTACATGCAAAGTGGCATTCCCATCGCATAAGTACTTGATCGGATAACACACCTAGCAGCGTGTTTCTTTACGGATGTGCATGACATTAAAGCAAAAATGGTATTTAATGCTCGATCAACCATGCAAAGCATATCCGATGGGCACAACACTTTTCCTATGCCTCAATCTAGGTGGTATTGAAATGTTCTCAAAGAGGCACACCCATTCGATAAGTACTTGGTCAGATAACATACCTAACGGCATGTTTTTTTGCGGATGTGCATATCACTACCGGAAAAACGTTGTATAATGCGTGATCGACCATGCAAAGCATATCCGATGGTAACAAAAGTTTGCACGCACCTCAACCTAGTTGAAACGGACTTGCGTGCAAAGTGGAGCCCCCATCCGAAAAGTACTTGTTTGAATAACACACCTAGGACCATGTATTTTTATGGTTGTGCATGACACCAAGGCAAAAACGGTGTTTTATGCTTGATCGACAATGCAAAGCATATCCGATGGGCACAATACTTTGCATACACCTTCAACTAGGTGGAATTGACTTACATGCAAAGTCGCACGGCCATCGGTGTGAGAATGCAAAGCATATCCGATGGGTACAATACTTTGCACAAAACTTGTTTTTGTCAGATAACACACCTAAGGGCGTGTTTTTTTGCAGATGTGCATATCACTAGGGGAAAAATGGTGTATAATGCATGATCGACCATGCAAAGCATATGCGATGGTCACAATACTTTGCACGCACCTCAACCTAGTTGAAGGATACTTGCGTGCAAAGTGGAGCCCCCATCTAATAAGTACTTGTTTGAATAACACACCTGGGACCATGCTTTTTTATGTTTGAGCATTACATTAAGGCAAAAACGATGTTTTATGCTTGATCCACAATGCAAAGCATATTCGATGGGCACAATAATTTGCACACACCTTCAAATGGGTGGAATTGAATTACATGCAAAGTCGCATTCCCATCGCATAAGTACTTGATTGGATAACACACCTAGCAGTGTGTTCTTTTATGGATGTGCATGACACTAAGGCAAAAATGGTATTTAATGCTTGATCGACCATGCAAAGGATATCCGATGGACACAACACTTTTCCTACGCCTCAACTTAGATGGTATTGAAATGTTCTCAAAGAGGCACACCCATCCGATAAGTACTTTGTCAGATAACACACCTAAGGGCGTGTTTTTTTGCAGATGTGCATATCACTAGGGAAATAATGGTGTATAATGTGTGATCGACCATGCAAGGCATATGTGATGGTCACAATACTTTGCACGCACCTCAACCTAGTTGAAATATACTTGCATGCAAAGTGGAGCCCCCATCTAATAAGTACTTGTTTGAATAACACACGTGGGACCGTGTTTCTTTATGGTTGAGCATTACATTAAGGCAAAAACGGTGTTTTATGCTTGATCCACAATCCAAAGCATATCTGATATGCACAATAATTTGTACACACCTTCAAATAGGTGGAATTGAATTACATGCAAAGTCGCATTCCCATCGCATAAGTACTTGATCAGATAACACACCTAGCAGTGTGTTCTTTTACGGATGTGCATGACACTAAGGCAAAAATGGTATTTAATGCTCGATCGACCATGCAAAGCATATTCGATGGGCAGAATACTTTTCCTACACCTTAACCTAGGTGGTATTGAAATGTTCTCAAAGAGGCACACCAATCCGATAAGTACTTGGTCAGATAACATACCTAAGGTCATGTTTTTTTGCAGATGTGCATCACTACAGAAAAATCATTGTACAATGCATGATCGACCATGCAAAGCATATCTGATGGTGACAATAGTTTGCACGCACCTCAACCTACTTGAAAGGGACTTGCATACAAAGTGGAGCCTGCATCCGATAACTACTTGTTTGAATAACATACCTAGGACCGTGTTTTTTTATAATTGTGCATGACACTATGGATTGTTGCTCGGAATCCTCGTGCCAAAACCTCTATCATTCTCGGCTAGTAGGATGTCCAGCTTCAGTACTACATTTATATTGTTGGCTTGAAGAACCATGCTCATGGCTCGGTCTGCATCGTGACTTGCTGGACTCCTCAAAATGGAGACTCTCTATGGATTGTTGCTAGGAATCCTCTTGCTAGAACCTAAAAGCCACCTCTCGATTAGAGGGTGCAAGATGTCTTGGACATAAATTCAAAATCAGCCGTACAAAACCACTCTTTTGTACACACGGAAGAGTCTTTGTTCATCCCAATCTTGTCATTGCAAGTGGTTTTCAGGATGGTTCCATTGTTCATCTCGTACTGGCTCTTAATTCATAGTAGCTTCTTAGGAACATCCTCACTCTATGGAGAGGAGTGCCAAGTCAAGCTACAGGTAGTTATTGTATCTTGACTAGATTTGCATAGACTCCTCCTAATGAAATTTGTGCACTCAATTCTATGGACCCCTAACCTTAAGCACCACTTAACAATTTCAACATGTGATTCCCTAGTAGGATCACCAAATCTTGATAGTCTTTTTCCTTATCTCCCGAGTTGACTAATTAGCTACCCAACGACCAAGCTCAATGTGAGTGAGTGTGTGTGTGTTTGTGCACACACTAATAAGGGAAGATGATCTCTCTTGCAATCCGTGGGTTGCTACACAAGGTTCCCTACTCAATGTGGGGGTGCATTGGACATTAATGTAAAGCTAACATAGGGCGACATGCTACAAGAGCAAACTATATGAAGACACCTAGGTACAGGAAGTACTTGAGCAAAAGAGACATAACAATGAGATTATGTAAAGAAGAGATCAATGTTCTATTATAAAAATAACCCCTCTATTACAATAGCCCATAGCTACACACTTGTTACAGTTCTAGTCATCAAAAACTCAAGCTCACCTTCACTCGCCTCGACTCACGAGAGCCTCACTGGACTCTCTAATCTATGCTACCCTCTTCCTTCCACACAAAACTCATCGTTTCTATCTAATTCCAATTTCTATGTCCAAGTAGGAGCTTATTGCCTCATCCAAAGTTGAGCTAACCGCCTACTATTTCTACTTCTAACTACCAAGGTAGACCATGCTCCACCATTAGTGATTATTGTTTGTTTCCTAAATTTCTCCTTGATCTGTGGAGGTGTACTACCTTGCCAATCAAGATTAATCAGATTCTTCCATCACTCCCAGCTTGGTCTCCATGTGACCTCGCCTACACCGAGATCTTTCATCCAAACTCAACCAAGCTCAAGCCACATGTAAACCAGAGGTTAACACTTGCCTTGACTTAACTTAAGCTATGCCCTCACAATTCATCTTGAGTGACACACTCCATCCATTATTCAAAGGATAGGGTTCCACTAATTGTGTGTGCCTTTGTCTAGAGGTGTGTTTGTGGTGCTTCCTGGGTGGGGCTTGGTGCTATTAATGTTTCCCTTGTGGTTGCTCTTGGAGGGGCCTTTCTCTTTAGAGTTGGTGGTTGTCTTGGCCACATCAGCTCCTCCGTGGTTACCAATAGTACCTGTCCCTTAGTGGCAAGCTTTGTAGGTACAATTGGTGGTGTATGCTATGGTAGAGTGGCCCATGGGGACACTCTTGGTATCTAACACTAAATTTTGCATTGATAGGTTAGGGATTTAGGGGGGCACAGATATATGCCACAGATATCAACTGGTGAGATTGTTAGGGATGTCTCCCATGCATTAAGCCATCCATGTACTAACTCACCCAGATCAAGGTGCATCCATGCTTAGGACTAGAACATGGTGTAACATTGACATACCACCTTGCCATTCGTTTGGACCCACTTTTTGTATGAGGGCTGGAAAAGTTGCTTCATATGATTGAAATATGTCATCTGCCTCTATGAGAGCATTCCCAAACAATCATTCCACCAATCAAAGAAGTTGGTTGAAATATGAGGGCAGATGAGATACCCTCAAGGGAGAATTATTAATTATATGATGTGCAATAGCAGCTCTCTACTTTGCAAAATCCCATTGTTGTTTGAATGCCAAAGTCTGAACCTCATCATCAAAGGCACTGGTGGACCACTCACACGCTGCCACTTCTAAAGGGCCTCACAATTTTCGTTTAAAAATGCCTTTCTCTCCCATTTCTAATCTCTTGGTGACCTTGGTATGGGGTGGAGAAGGATGAGTGTTGGGATTATTAGGAGAAGTTGGAGGACTGAGAGGAGTTTGTTCTGAGTTAGGACCTAGCAAAGGAGGGAGGAGGAAGTGGACTCTCTAAGATCGGAGTCAGGGTCTATCTATGAAGATGGGCTGTGGTACAATGAGTTCTCCAAATAAAACTTGAAACTGGGGGAGCTGAAGGCCTTGAGCAAGATTAAAAAGTAATCACCTTTAATTCGTTTGTTGTAGAGCCTACTTCTCTCTTTGCCTCCATCAAAAGACTCACCTGATCCACTCAGCATGTTGGTAAGTAGCAATCTCGATGTTGGCCCATCAAGATGAGGATTGCCTAGCCATCCAGTTCACTAAATATGGTTAGTGACTACTAAGGTTTTGTCACTAGGACAAAACCTTATCTCTCTCTTTTGAGTTGTACTCTTTACACTCTTCTATTGCAACTCAGCTCTCAAGCTTTCAGCTCTCCAGCTCACTCTCTCTTGCTCTCTCTCTCTCTCTTCCCAATCTCTCACACGGATATCCTTTGCATGGTCGATCGAGCATTAAATACCATTTTTGCCTTAGTATCATGCACATCTGTAAAAAAACACGCTGCTAGGTATGTTATCCGATCAAGCACTTATGGGATGGGCATGCCACTTTGCATGTAAGTCAATTCCACCTAGTTGAAGGTGTGTGCAAAGTATTGTACCCATCGAATCTGCTTTGCATTGTTGATCAAGCATAAAACACCGTTTTTGACTTAGTGTCATGCACAACCATAAAAAAACACAGTCCTAGGTGTGTTATTCAAACAAGTACTTATCGGATGGGGGCTCCACTTTGCACGCAAGTTCATTTCAATTAGGTTGAGGTGCGTGCAAAGTATTGTCACCATTGAATATACTTTGCATGGTCGATCATGCATTATACAACGTTTTTCCGATAGTGATATGCACATCCGAAAAAAACACGCCCTTAGGTATGTTATCTAACCAAGTACTTATCGGATGGGTGTGCCTCTTTGAGAACATTTCAATACCACCTAGGTTAAGGCGTAGGAAAAGTATTGTGCCCATCGTATATGCTTTGCATAGTCGATCGAGCATTAAATACCATTTTTGCCTTAGTGTCATGCACATCCATAAAAAAACACGCTGCTAGGTGTGTTATCCAATCAAGTACTTATGCGATGGGAATTCGACTTTGCATGTAAGTCGATTCCACCTACGCCTTAGTGTCATGCACAACCATAAAAAAATACGGTCCTCGGTGTATTATTCAAACAAGTACTTATCAGATGGGGGCTCCACTTTCTATGCAAGTCCTTTTCAACTAGGCTGAGGTGCGTGCAAAGTATTATCACCATTGGATATGCTTTGCATGGTCGATCATGCATTATACAACGTTTTTCCTGTAGTGATATGCAAATCTGCAAAAAAACACGCAAAGTGGAGCCCCCATCCTGTAAGTACTTGTTTAAATAACACACCTAGGATCGTGTTTTTTTATGGTTGTGCATGACACTAAGACAAAAATAGTGTTTTATGCTTGATCGACAATGCAAAGCATATCCGATGGGCACAATACTTTACATACACCTTCATCTAGGCGGAATTGACTTACATGCAAAGTGGCATTCCCATCGCATAAGTACTTGATCGGATAACACACCTAGCAGCGTGTTTTTTTATGGATGTACATGACACTAAGGGAAAAATGGTATTTAATGCTCGATCGACCATGCAAAGGATATGCGATGGGCACAATACTTTTCCTACGCCTTAACCTAGTGGTATTGAAATGTTCTCAAAGGGGCACACCCATCAGATAAGTACTTGGTCATATAACATATGTATTCACAAAGTCTCACCAAAATGATTCATCTTTCGCGTGATGCGACATACATGTTTTCTCATTTTCGACCATACATGGCACACTATTGGCAAAAATTTGTGCATTGGTATGCTTATATTATACGTCTATGTATTGGATGATGATGAAATTTTGCAAAGCCCTTGAACTAAAAGATTTCCTTATACTCAAAAATTTCATAAGGATCAGACATATGGGACATGCATATGTTTTAAATTTCGACCATGCATGGTGCATAATTGTCAAATAAATTACACCGATATTTATATCATACTTGTATGTATCTTATGGTCATGAAACTTTGAATAGTATCTTATATTTCTAAATTTTTATGAGCATCAAACATAACTTGTATGGTGGGATTTGCACATTTCCCCACTTTTGACCATGGATTGCATATAATTGCCAAATAATTAAGGATTGATATGCTTATACTATACCTATATATTTTTGTAAGAAAATAATACAGCGTCTGTGCTCAACAGATAACAGGATCTCGTATGCAAGAGAGAAAAGCAGATAGTATGGAGAATCAAAAATTTGATTACTGTAAAACTGATACAATAGATGGCACTACATCCCAGCCGTGCGCTCCTATGTGAGAAGCTTCGATGGCATGCTAGAAATAGTAGAGGATGGAGGCTGGATGCTAAGGAATCACGGTTGCTGCAGCCAGTGATGATCAACCTGGAAGTCGGTCCCGAAATAGGTCACCGACCACACGATAGAACCGTGGTGTAGAATAGAGCAACTATCCTACGGTCTTTGTTCTCGGCCCAGAGCCATCCGGGATCATCTGGGGCTCCAAATGGGCCTCGCAACCCAACAGTGGCCTGTCTCGGAAAATGCTCCATCTACCCTCAGTGCGGTCAGTCATGGGATGCCTTCCCACACTTGCATGTAGCCTAGTTGGTAGTGTGCCAACTCTATCTGAAGCCGTCCAGCCATCAGGCCACACATGGCCCCCATCTGGTGTCCAAACCAGGACCTACCGAATAACCGAGCTACCCAAATACCTTCTCATATGGGGGGCTTATAAGTAGAGTTAGCTGGTTCCCGTTTGGGAGATTTGAAGTTTTTTCTTAGCATAGAGGTGTTGAGAACACCTGATGGCATTTGGCTTATGCAGAGGCAGTATGCCTTGAATATGTTGGAGAGGTTTGGCATGAAGGAATGCAAACCTATGGATACACCTTTGGAGCAAAACTTGAAGGTTATGGCTTATTCTAGAGTTGAGATTGAGAACATTACCATGTACAGGCAAATGGTTGGTAGCTTGATATATTTGACTATCACTAGGCTTGATTTGGCATATGCTGTGGGACTCATTAGTCAATTTATGCAGAAGCCACGAAAGCCTCACTTGGATGCAGTGAGGAGGATTATGCAGTATGTCAAGGCTACATATGAACATGGGCTCTTTTATGCATATGGCAAGGAAATAGAGCTGGCTGGATACACAGATGCAGATTGGGCAGGATGTGCATATGACAGGAGATCCACTAGTGGCTGTACAAGTCTGTTTCAACTAGGTTTAGGTGCATGCAAAGTATTATCACCATTGGATATGCTTTGCATGGTCGATCACGCATTATACAACATTTTTTCGGTAGTGATATGCACATCCGTAAAAAAACACGCCCTTAGGTATGTTATCTGACCAAGTACTTATTGGATGGGTGTGCCTCTTTGAGAACATTTTAATACCACCTAGGTTAAGGCATAGGAAAAGTATTATGCCCATCGGATATGTTTTGCATGGTCGATCGAGCATTAAATACCATTTCTACCTTAGTGTCATGCACATCCGTAAAAAAACATGCTGCTAGGTGTGTTATCCGATCAAGTACTTATGTGATGGGAATGCCACTTTGCATGTGATTTAATTTCAGCTAGTTGAAGGTGTGTGCAAAGTATTGTTCCCATCGGATATGCTTTGCATTGTGGATCAAGCATAAAACATCGTTTTTGCCTTAGTGTAATGCTCAACCATAAAAAAACACGGTCCTAGGTGTGTTATTCAAACAAGTACTTATTAGATGGCAGCTCCACCTTGAAGGCAAGTATCTTTCAAATAGGTTGAGGTGCGTGCAAAGTATTGTGACCATCGTATATGCTTTGCATGGTCGATCACGCATTATACACCGTTTTTTCCCTAGTGATATGCACATCTGCAAAAAAACACGCCCTTAGGTGTGTTATCTGACAAAGTACTTATTGGATGGGTGTGCCTCTTTGAGAACATTTCAATACCACCTAGGTTGAGGCATAGGAAAAGTGTTGTGCCCATCGAATATCCTTTGCATGGTCGATCGAGCATTAAATACCATTTTTGCCTTAGTGTCATGCACATCCGTAAAAAAACACGTTGTTAGATATGTTATCTGATCAAGCACTTATGGGATGGGCGTGCCACTTTGCATGTAAGTCAATTCCACCTAGTTGAAGGTGTGTATACAAAGTATTGTGCCCATCGGATATGCTTTGCATTGTGGATCAAGCATAAAACACCGTTTTTGCCTTAGTGTCATGCACAACCATAAAAAAACACAGTCCTAGGTGTGTTATTTAAACAAGTACTTATCGAATGGGGGCTCCACTTTGCACGCAAGTCCGTTTAGACTAGGTTGAGGTGTATGCAAAGTGTTGTTACCATCGCATATGCTTTCCATAGTCGATCACGCATTATACAACGTTTTTCTGGTAGTGATATGCACATTCGCAAAAAAACACGCCCTTAAGTATGTTATCTGACCAAGTACTTATCGGATGGGTGCGCCTCTTTGAGAACATTTCAATACCACCTAGGTTGAGGCATAGGAAAAGTGTTGTGCCCATCGAATATCCTTTGCATGATCGATCAAGCATTAAATACTATTTTTGCTCTAATGTCGTGCACATATGTCAAAAAACATGCTGCTAGGTATGTTATCTGATCAAGCACTTATGGGATGGGCATGCCACTTTGCATATAAGTCAATTCCACCTAGTTGAAGGTGTGTGCAAAGTATTGTGCCCATTGGATATGCTTGGCATTGTTGATCAAGCATAACACATCGTTTTTGCCTTAGTGTCATGCACAACCATAATAAACACGGTCCTAGGTGTGTTATTCAAACAAGTACTTATTAGATGGCAACTCCACCTTGCATGCAAGTTAGTTTCAACTAGGTTGAGGTGTGTGCAAAGTATTGTCACCATCGGATATGCTTTGCATGGTCGATCACGCATTATAGAACGTTTTTCCTATAGTGATATGCACATCCACAAAAAAACATGCCCTTAGGTATGTTATCTGACCAAGTACTTATCGGATGGGTGTGCCTCTTTGAGAACATTTCAATACCACCTAGGTTAAAGCATAGGAAAAGTATTATGCCCATCAGATATGCTTTTGCATGGTTGATCGAGCATTAACTACCATTTCTGCCTTAGTGTCATGCACATCCATAAAAAAACACACTGCTAGGTGTGTTATCCGATCAAGTACTGATGCGATGAAAATTCCACTTTGCATGTAAGTCAATTCCACCTAGTTGAAGATGTGTGCAAAGTATTGTGCCCATCGGATATCCTTGCATTGTCGATCAAGCATAAAACACTGTTTTTGGCTTTGTGTCATGCATAACCATAAAAAAACATGGTCCTAGGTGTGTTATTGAAACAAGTACTTATCAGATGCAGGCTCCACTTTATATGCAAGTCCTTTTCAACTAGGTTGAGGTGCGCGCAAAGTATTGTCACCATTGGATATGCTTCGATCATGCATTATACAACATTTCTCCGGTAGTGATATGCACATCCGCAGAAAAACATGCCCTTAGGTATGCTATCTGACCAAGTACTTATCGGATGCGTGTTCCTCTATGAGAACATTTCAATAGCACTTAGATTAAGGTGTAGGAAAAGTATTCTACCCATCGGATATGCTTTGCATGGTCGATCGAGCATTAAATACCATTTCTGCCTTAGTGTCATGCACATGTGTAAAACAACACGCTGCTAGCTGTGTTATCCGATCAAGTACTTATGCGATGGAAATGCCACTTTGCATGTGAGTCAATTCCACCTAGTTTAAGGTGTGTGCAAAGTATTGTGCCCATCGGATATGCTTTGCATTGTTGATCAAACATAAAACATCGTTTTTGCCTTAATGTAATGCACAACCATAAAAAAACATGGTCCTAGGTGTGTTATTCAAATAAGTACTTATTAGATGGAGGATTCACTTTGCACGCAAGTATCTTTCAACTAGCTTGAGGTGCATGCAAAGTATTGTGACCATCGCATATGCTTTGCATGGTCGATCACGCATTACACACTGTTTTTTCCTAGTGATATGCACATCTGCAAAAAAACACGCCCTTAGGTGTGTTATCTGACCAAGTACTTATCAGATGGGTGTGCCTCTTTGAGAACATTTCAATACCACCTAGGTTGAGGCATAGGAAAAGTGTTGTGCCCATCGGATATCCTTTGCATGGTCAATCGAGCATTAAATACTATTTTTTCTCTAGTGTCATGCACATCTGTAAAAAAACACGCTGCTAGGTATGTTATCTGATCAAGCACTTATGGGATGGGCATGCCACTTTGCATGTAAGTCAATTTCACCTATTTTAAGGTGTGTGCAAAGTATTGTGCCCATCGGATATGCTTTGCATTGTCGATCAAGCATAAAACACCATTTTTGCCTTAGTGTCATGGACAACCATACAAAAACACAGTCCTAGGTGTGTTATTCAAACAAGTACTTATCGGATGGGGGCTCCACTTTGCACCCAAGTCCGTTTCAACTAGCTTCAGGTGCGTGCAAAGTATTGTCACCATCAGATATGCTTTGCATGGTCGATGACGCATTATAGAACGTTTTTCCTGTAGTGATATGCACATCCGCAAAAAACACGCCCTTAGGTATGTTATCTGACCAAGTACTTATCGAATAGGTGTGCCTCTTTGAGAACATTTCAAACCACCTAGGTGAAGGTGTACGAAAAGTATTGCGCCCATGGGATATGCTTTCCATGGTTGATCAAGCATTAAATACCATTTTTGCCTTAGTTTCATGCACATCTGTAAAAAAACACACTGCTAGGTGTGTTATCCGATCAAGTACTTATGCGATGGGAATGCCACTTTGCATGTAATTGAATTCCACCTAGTTGAAGGTGTGTGCAAAGTATTGTGCCCATCAGATATGCTTTGCATTATGGATCAAGCATAAAACATCGCTTTTGCCTTAGTGTAATGCACAACCATAAAAAAACATGGTCCTAGGTGTGTTTTTCAAACAAGTACTTTTCGGATGGGGGCTCCACTTTGCATGCAAGTCCGTTTCAACTAGGTTGAGGTGCATGCAAAGTATTGTCACCATCGGATATGCTTTGCATGGTCGATCACGCATTATAAAACGTTTTTTTCGTAGTGATATGCACATCGCAAAAAAACACGCCCTTAGGTATGTTATCTGACCAAGTACTTATCGGATGGGTACGCTTCTTTGGGAATATGTTAATACCAACTAAGTTAAGGCGTAGGAAAAGTATTGTGCCCGTTAGATATGCTTTTCCTGGTCGATCGAGCATTAAATACCATTTTTGCCTTAGTGTCATGCACATCCGTAAAAGAACACACTGCTAGGTGTGTTATTCGATCAAGTACTTATGCGATGGGAATGCAACTTTGCATGTAATTTAATTCCACCTATTTGAAGGTGTGTGCTAAGTATTGTGCCCATCGGATATGCTTTGCATTGTGGATCAAGCATAAAACACCGTTTTCGCCTTAATGTAATGCTCAACCATAAAAAAACACGGTCCCGGGTGTTTTATTCAAACAAGTACTTATTAGATGGGGGCTCCACTTTGCACGCAAGTATATTTCAACTAGGTTGAGGTGCGTGCAAAGTAGTGTGACCATCGCATATGCTTTGCAGGGTCGATCACGCATTATACACCGTTTTTTCCCTAGTGATATGCACATCTACAAAAAAACATGCCCTTAGGTGTGTTATCTGACAAAGTACTTATCGGATGGGTGTGACTCTTTGAGAACATTTCAATACTACCTAGGTTGAGGCGTGTGAAAAGTGTTGTGCCCATCGGATATCCTTTGCATGGTCGATCGAGCATTAAATACCATTTTTGCCTTAGTGTCATGCACATCCGTAAAAAAACATGCTGCTAGGTATGTTATCCGATCAAGCACTTATGGGATGGGCGTGCCACTTTACATGTAAGTCAATTTCACCTTATTGAAGGTGTGTGCAAAGTATTGTGCCCATCGGATATGCTTTGCATTGTTGATCAAGCATAAAACACCGTTTTTACCTTAGTGTCATGCACAACCATAAAAAAACATGGTCCTATTCAAACAAATACTTATCGGATGGGAGATCCACTTTGCACGCACGTTCGTTTCAACTAGGTTGAGGTGCGTGCAAAGTTTTGTTACCATCGGATATGCTTTGCATGGTCGATCATGCATTATACAACGTTTTTCCGGTAGTGATATGCACATTCGCAAAAAAACACGCCCTTAGGTATGTTATCTGACCAAGTACTTATCGGATGGGTGTGCCTCTTTGAGAACATTTCAATACCACCTAGGTTGAGGCATAGGAAAAGTGTTGTGCCCATCGGATATCCTTTGCATGGTCTATCGAGCATTAAATACTATTTTTGCTCTAGTGTCATGCACATATGTTAAAAAACACGCTGCTAGGTATGTTATCTGATCCAGCACTTATGGGATGGGCGTGCCACTTTTCATGTAAGTCAATTCCACCTAGTTAAAGGTGTGTGCAAAGTATTGTGCCCTTTGGATATGCTTGGCATTGTCAATCAAGCAAAACACACGGTTTTTGCCTTAGTGTCATGCACACCATCAAAAACATGGTCCTAGGTATGTTATTCAAACAAGTACTTATCGGATGGGGGCTCCACTTTGCACGCAAGTCTGTTTCAACTAGGTTGAGGTGCATGCAAAGTATTGTCACCATTGGATATGCTTTGCATGGTCGATCACGTATTATAGAACGTTTATCCTGTAGTGATATGCACATCCGTAAAAAACACGCCCTTAGGTATGTTATCTGACCAAGTACTTATCGGATGGGTGTGCCTCTTTGAGAACATTTCGAACCACCTAGGTTAAGGCATACAAAAATTATTGTGCCCATCGGATATGCTTTGCATGGTCGATCAAGCATTAAATACCATTTTTGCCTTAGTGTCATGCACATCCATTAAAAAACACACTGCTAGGTGTGTTATCTGATCAAGTACTTATGCGATGGGAATGCCACTTTGCATGTAATTCAATTCCACCTAGTTAAAGGTGTGTGCAAAGTATTGTGCCCATCAGATATGCTTTGCATTGTGGATCAAGCATAAAACATCATTTTAGCCTTCATGTAATGCACAACAAAAAAAAAACATGGTCCTAGGTGTGTTATTCAAACAAGTACTTATTGGATGGAGGCTTCACTTTGCACACAAGTCTGTTTCAACTAGGTTGAGGTGCATGCAAAGTATTGTCACCATCGGATATGCTTTGCATGGTCGATCACGCAGTATACAACGTTTTTCCGTACTGATATGCACATCCGTAAAAAAACATGCCCGGTGGATCGAGCATTAAATACCATTTTTGCCTTCGTGTCATGCACATCCGTAAAAGAACACACTGCTAGGTGTTGTGCTCATAGGATATCCTTTGCATGGTCGATCGAGCATTAAATACCATTTTTGCCTTAGTGTCATGCACATCCGTAAAAAAAACACGCTGCTAGGTATGTTATCTGATCAAGCACTTATGGAATGGGCATGACACTTTGCATGTAAGTCAATTCCACCTAATTGAAGGTGTATGCAAAGTATTGTGCCCATCGGATATGCTTTGCATTGTCGATCAAGCATAAAACACCGTTTTTGTCTTAGTGTCATGCACAACCATAAAAAAACACGGTCGTAGGTGTGTTATTCAAACAAGTACTTATTAGATGGGGGCTCCACTTTGCACGCAAGACCCTTTCAACTGGGTTGAGGTGCGTGGAAAGTTTTATTACCATCGGATATGCTTTGCATGGTCGATCACGCATTATACAACGTTTTTCCGATAGTGATATGCACATTTGCAAAAAAACACGCCCTTAGGTATGTTATGTGACCAAGTACTTATCAGATGGGTGTGCCTCTTTGAGAACATTTCAAGACCACCTAGGTTGAGGCATAGGAAAAGTGGTGCCCTTCGGATATCCTTTGCATGGTCGATCGAGCATTAAATACTATTTTTGCTCTAGTGTCATGCACATATGTAAAAAAACATGCTTCTAGGTATGTTATCTAATCAAGCACTTATGGGATGGGCTTGCCACTTTGCATGTAAGTCAATTGCACCTAGTTGAAGGTGTGTGCAAATTATTGTGCCCATCGGATATGCTTCGCATTGTTGATCAAGCATAACACACCGTTTTTACATCAGTGTCATGCACAACCGTAAAAAAACACGGTCCTAGGTGTGGTATTCAAACAAGTACTTATCGGATGGGGGCTCCACTTTGCACTCAAGTCCGTTTCAACTAGGTTGAGATGGGTGCAAAGTATTGTCACCATCGGATATGCTTTGGATGGTCGATCACGCATTATACAACATTTTTTTGGTAGTTTGAAATGTTCTCAATGAGGCACACCCATGCATAAGTACTTGGTTAGATAACACACCTAATGGCGTGTTTTTTTGCGACATCTGCAAAAAAACATGCCCTTAGGTATGTTATCTGACCAAGTACTTATCGGACGGTGTGCCTCTTTGATAACATTTCAATACCACCTAGGTTGAGGCATAGGAAAAGTGTTGTGCCCATCGGATATGCTTTGCATGGTTGATCGAGCATTAAATACCATTTTTGCCTTAGTGTCATGCACATCTGTAAGAAAATATGCTGGTAGGTGTTTATCCGATCAAGTACTTATGCAATGGGAATGCCACTTTGCATGTAAGTCAATTCCACCTAGTTGAAGGTGTGTACAAAGTATTGTGCCCATCAAATATGCTTGCATTGTCGATCAAGCATAAAACACCGTTTTTGCCTTAGTGTCATGCAGAACCATAAAAAAACACGGTCCTAGTTGTGTTATTCAAACAAGTACTTATCGGATGGGGGCTCCACTTTGTAGGCAAGTCCTTTTCAACTAGGTTGAGGCACGTGCAAAGTATTGCCACCATCGAATATTCTTTTCATGGTCAATCACGCATTATACAACGTTTTTCTTGTAGTTATATGCACATCCGTAAAAAAACACGCCCTTAGGTGTGTTATCTGACAAAGTACTTATCGGATTTACCGTGTACACTAAAAAAGATAGCTCAACATTAATTCAATCAATTTCCTATTGGGCATGTTAAGGATTAGTAGCAACTCTCTGAGGCCTTCTTAAGAGATTTAGACAAGAGATCACTAAAGATCTGTCTGTACTAATAAGCGAAGTGACCTAAATTAGAAAGAACATGAGTTTGTTGAAGACTTTGAGCTCTGACAGTGAGCTTTGATCAATCATCTTAGCACAAGTCTAGATGATAAGTCATTGCAAGCCTAGTTGATTATTGGATATACTCAAATCGATCTTTGATCTCCAAAAATAGTCAATCTGATAAAGACATATGATGAATTGTTGAACCGAGCTATTGAGTAGAAAAGAGTCTGCCTACAAAAAAGAACATTGAAGAAAGTGATGATGACGTTGCCTCAACCAGGCCTAATTAACTTAAGTCAACATTGATAAAGGCATTGAAAGGAATACGCTTCAAAGAGAAGCCAAGTTAGAAAGATAAATGGTACAATAAATGCTCCAAAAAGGGACATACATAAGATGATTATAGAACAAAGACTACAAAATTTATTCTAAATATAGGCATGATGGGTCCACCTACTAGTATACTAAAACGAAGATGTCAGAAGTGAATTAAGTTGAGCTAGAGTCCAAGAGTAAGGAGGCACAACCAGTAAAACCTAAGCAAGTTAAGGGTAAAGGCAAAAATGGTAAAGATTAAAATCAAGATTCCCTTCATAGATTCAATGTTACTTTGTAGTGGTAACCACACCAAGGTTGAGTGCTTGTTGTGGCAAGAGCATTTAAACTACTCCAAAATAATAGGGAAAGATGAGAAGTTGACCCTAGATGTCAAGTCATAATAGCAGAACTTTTGAGTTTGGTGGATGCACATGTAGTGACTCATTCACAATAGCCGGTCACTAATGAAGATGGATTAGCACAAAAAGGCATAGAAGAATGTTGCGTCACGAATAACTCAAGAATTGAAGGGTAAAGCTCCTACTATGACCTTACTCATGATTTGAGTATGGTACCACCTGTAGACAACTTGAAAGAGGCTTCTAAAAGCTAGTCTCCAATCGTACCAAGTTCTGAAGAGGACCCAAGTCCTAAAATGGCCAAAGCATGGGAAATTTTCTAGCAAATGAAGATCATCCTTACAATAGTAGGGCTTAAACTTGCACCTTATTGCACAGATGTTTTACTACAATAACATCAAAATGAAGAGCCATCTGTCAAGACCATGGATTCACTTGCTACTATTTTGATCATCTATCGATACTCCAATGGTGGATAATGAAATACTAGTGATTACTGTCAAAATTGAAATTGCACCTTATTGCACAGATGTTTTACTACAATAACATCAAAATGAAGAGCCATCTGTCAAGACCATGGATTCACTTGCTAGTATTTTGGTCAGCTATCGATAGTCCAATGGTGGATAATGAAATACTAGTGATTACTATCAAAATTAAAAAACATGTATCACGAGTGATTGTGGATGGTGGTTCTAAAGTAAATATTATATCTGCAACTGTGGTTAATAAATTGCAATTGAACGATATGAAACCTTCTCCATTTTGAGTTTGGATGGCATACCAACGGCCTTGACACCCATAAATTTGCTTTTAGATATTGTTCTTACAATTGGTGGTAATCATTACACATTGAGTTTATTAATTATTCCATTTGGGTAGACCCCGGTTGGAAAGTACAAAGCCGACGTTACATGATTGGGAAACTGAGTTGATGATGTAAAAGAATAAGAGATAAGAAACTACAAATTATGAACAATCCAAATAAGGTGTGTAAAAGTTACAGATCCAAGATGTTGACTTCCAAGACTAGTTTCCACAAGATGCTAAAACTTGGCTTATGGAGCTTCATATCTTACTAGTGGGAGAGCTTAACATCTTCCAGGTAGCTGCTAACCTGAATCAAAAAATCAAGAAAGACAAAATTTCTGCACAATGCACATAAGCATTGGCTTTTGCTCAAAAGGAATAGATTTCTTTGCTAGGTACTTTATTGGGAAACACAAGGTTGGCGCACGGCATTAACTTGCATCCATTGTGGTAGCAAACTGTAAAGTAGTCGTTAACAATTGACCAAGCAAATGATGAAGTACCACAATTACTACTACTACAAGACTAGTAAGTAGACCACACAAAGTACTTACTGGGCATTGACTAGAGATAAGTGCTCTAAGAAAGTCTGAAGGTGGCATGCCTTAGTTTGGTAAATTGAAATAATAAACATTATTTGCATTGGATTTGGTTGGAAATATGTTGTAATCATTTTGAGGCTAGGGACTGTGAACAATTTATGTGACGACAAGGAACGTTTGCATTTGCATTCCTTGGAATGTGGTGATTGCAATGTACTTTTGTTTGTTTATGTAGTCTGTTGGATGTGTGGTTCTAGTTGAGCAAGTCAGATGCTTGGAGATTCCAATCTACATTTAAATTGGCTGCGTGTAATTACAATGAATGTGTATTCAATTTTTGTAAGATAACATGTGTTTTACTCCAACTTTCAAGGCACCGTACATCGAATTGCCAAGTTACAAATTTATCTTAGTCTCTACATTTATATAGCAATAGTCCATGTGGAAGTGAGTAATGTTTAGGGGTTTTACGAGGTAGAGATGTTCCTTGGCATGGACTCTTGAAAGTGCCATGTATGTGATGTCGTGCTGTGGCATGCTTGTGGGATCACAGCATAATGACTCCAATATTGAAACCTGTGCATGATGCACTATTCTTCTGAGGCCGGTTGGATTGGATACTACATTTGTGTCACAACACGGTTTGTATTATTTCCTATTTGGATTTCTTTTGTAATTGGAAGTATTGTAGTCCATGGTTGGTCGATAGAATTCCCATATAGGTATGGGGTTTATTGCCATGTCCATGCTTGAGCCTATGTTGGGATTTGGAAATTGTATCCAAACAACTACAAGTCAATTAGACGTTGTCATTGCTTTGAATTGCCCATCGGCTCCATTTACAAGAGCATCGGATGTGTCGTAGTTTCCTGCACATAGCTCAATGACCATGCCCACTTTTAGTTTTATTTCTTTATGAAGCCCAACAATTTTATTGGGATCATCCAAGAGAGACAATGGATGAGGGCAGTTTGCATTTTTTCTTGTCTATGGCTAGGAAAATCTAAACATTACCATTGGTGTATTGGAATATGTATTCATTGTGCACACGGACTGATTTGTTCATACATAACAAGCAAGGTAATGTCAAGGCTGATGGCACCTTGCAAAAGCATGCAAAGTTGATTGCGCTAGTGTCTTCTGTTTGTTGCGTGCTTGTTTGGAACTTATTTAGAATGCTAGTAAAGAAGAAATCGACTTGTTGCATAACAGTGTTGAGTTGGTAACATCTGAGGTTCTCTTTCCAAAAAAATTGCTTCAAAGGGTTTTCTTCTTGGAACACCCATTCATCACATATAGGAGGCGATTGGTATAAGTCATATGTTATTATGACATCCAAGCCACCGAATGGTAAATTATGAACATGTTTAATGGTGCGCAGTCTTTAAGTGACAAAGCTGAACATCCTCTCACCAATTAGTGATCTCTCATCGATAATTATTGCTTGAACTTCCATGTATTCTTATTTGAGTTTGTCTAATTTGAACTGACATCAGAGTAGCTTTGCACACACTCAGGCGGAGGTGCAAGAGGAGATTGCAGTAGTGAGGCATCACGTTCACAATTTCCAAGATGAGATCCATTGAATGCGGACAGGCCCACAACACCCTGCTTACGATAGGGCAAGTGCAAAAATTCTTGTGAAGAACCTCATCCGGTGGTCTTGGGAGTGCATTTTGCACTTCCTATCTTCACAGTAGGCATGCATGCGCACATGTTCACAGGGTTCTCCTGATCCTTTGACACCAACGACATGGTTATGAGAAAGAGGAGTGACCCCAATCATGGAGACAGTATGTCTCAAGGTTCCTCAACAGAGTTGACCATTGTCAAGGAACTCTTCACATTCACACTCACCACCTCGATTGAGCTTAGCTCAGGGCAACGGGTACATGTTTCATTGGATGGACGCAAGGTGTTGAGTGCATCCTCATCTCCAACAATGGTTTTGGCTACTTCACGCAACCTCTTTAATCAAGGAGGGCCATCAAGAGGAGGAGCAATGAATGTTACACCCGTTGGAGGCGAAGCAATGGCAGGTCAAGTCAAGTCAAGTATGCCAAGTTTTTGGGGGGGAAATCCGATAATCCGGATGCTCATGTCCAACAATTTGAGAAGGTGTATGCAGTCAACAACCCACTGCCCATGGTACCACTCCAACAGGAGGTAGTGTTTGAATCAACCTTGGCAGGCAAGGCATTAGGTGGCTTGCATAGTGTGCGGTGGACCAATTCGCCTCATATGATCTCGTCTACACCACATTCTTGAGACGGTTTTGTAAAGAGAAGACGATACCACAAGCTTAGGAAAGACTACGATGGTTGGATCAGAGAGATGAAGATGTGGAGGATTTGCCTACCCAATCTTGTTTACTTCTGCAATGTGTGCTTGTAGTTGTCTTGCTCTGGAGGTGCTAAACAACTACTTCATTTCGAGGTTGTCCCAAGATTTACGAACGGCTTTGGCTATAGTGGATCGGACACGAATGGGAGCAAGTAAGCGTCTCTACATGGCAAAGTGGCCAAGAATCGCAAGTCCTCAAAAAGCAAATCCAAGAAGAAATCGGTGAAATCTAAGAAGTTAGATGATAGCGATAAAAATTCGGATGACGATAGTTCCGAAGAGAGCCTTGAAGAAACCAGTATGGAGGAGTTTGATTCAAAAGCAGAGAAGAAGACCTAGAGAGCCTCTAAAGGGGGGGAGGTCACTCCACTGGCTTCAGGAGATGGATCGGTTGTCAAAGGTTTGAAAGGCTTATGGTGCACTCACTGTCGAAATCCAGGTCATTCAGCAATGGAGTGTGCCCTCAATGAGAAATGGTGTGTGATCTACTTGACCAACACCCACAACACAGTAGGCTATGACTATAACAGTCACGGCCAATGAGCAAATTGGTCAACTACAATGGCTAGCTTCTGGTGAGCAAGATCCGGGCACATCCTACATGCAAGAGGAACATCCCCAATCGACATTCCAAATGAGGCAGTGGCTGCGGTCACGAACGTGGCAATCATGGCCAAAATTGATCGAAAACATGCTTGTTCTACTTGGGAGAAGACCAATGGCAACATGAATGTGTGGATGCTCAAGAATGGGATCGGCAATGAGCGGAGCGGCAAAAGTTGACAATGCCAAGTATCTCCATAGTGCACATTGTGGAGGATGAGCCGTCGGTATGCCTGAAAATTAATATAATCACCCGTGCGGGTATAAAGCTACAGCGGTCGACCACAAAGAAAGGCGACAAGATGCTAGATTGGCTAGTACAGAAGCAACTGCAATGCAGGTCCGAGATATGGTGGTGGAGGAGCCACCCTTGATGAAGTCAACTGAGCCCCAAAAGGAGCCCAAACATAGCTCAGTATGATGCACCCACCTCCCCCACCGGTAATTTCACAGTGGGTGATTGTGTTGGTAGCACTTGTGTCAACCAAGATGGGTGTTTCCAAAGGAATTCCATTGGTTGATGGGTCACTTACTCAGAGATGGCTGGAGTAGCTTCAACGCACATCAACCCACCACAGCGGCAACCTCCACTGCGATGGTAGTAGTGAGAGAGGCAGGTCGAGTGTCAGCAGCAGAAGTTCTTACGATGGTCTCTGAGCCTGGGATGGTCTCTCTGACACCCTTGGCTGGATTTTCATTACGATTGCAACCAACGCATGTTCATCTTCAGTTTTGTGTGTAGTTGCTAGCCCAACTTGCAACACAGTGTTCTGCGGGGGTTGATTCCTCTAGAGTTACGAGCTTGGAGTCTAAAGTTCTTCAGTTAAAGGGAGAATGAAGCCCTGCAGAATCAAAATGCATGAATGCAGCAATTGAAAGAGCAAGTTGCAGACCTAGAAGCACAAGTTCAGGTGGCTGAAGCACATTCAGAGGCTATCCAACTGTTGCATTCGGAGTATGTTTCTAACGTTCAGGAGGAATCGTTACACCGTCATACTACTGATGGGCTAGCTGAGTACTTGTGGGCTTTTCCTGGCACAATCAAGGTCAATATGGAGCAGATGGGTTCGCTCCTTGATGCTCTCCAAGGGGATGTCTGTGCAGAGTGGGATAAGCAAATCGCATGCTAGCACAACGCAATGGTTCCATAAACATGTCGAGTTGTAGTTTCGCATCAATGCTAACATGAGACTAATGGTGATGCAGGTGCTGGTGCAGAGCTGCAAAGTGGTCTAGTACTTCCGCAGATGGGAGCGGTAGTGCGGATAATGATAAAGGAGTGGTTGTGGAGTTAGCATATATTGGGGAAGATTGGCACGCCAAATATGAAGAGTTGGCTCACGACATTGTAGAAGTTGTTGCTCACTTAGGCAAAAGAGTTCAGATTTTGAAGCAGCAAAGGCATTCTCTTTATTTTTGGTTAAAGTTGTGTGCCCATTCCTTCAGTATGTCTTTGCCTCCTTGGCCTCCTTAGTGGAATGAAGCGGATCCGTTTTTGAAAAAAAAAAAATAATAAGCACACTTCTTTTCTTGGGTTGTCTGATTCCACCTCATATGAGCCTATGGGAATCCAGCGGCTAGCTACACAAGAAGAATGTTGCCAGTAGCAATTGCCACAAGGTACATGGATTGAGGAGATTCTTCCTACTAAACAGTGGCCTGAGCATTAGCTAGTGGATTGGTCAAAGCCGCATCCTTTGCAGTGGTTGATGAATATGGAGCAAGATCGTCTTGCTTAACATAAATCCGATTGAATTTTCATGGTGCTCCTGTACGCTTGTGAAGAAGAGGACCAGGAGGAAATGAAAGCTGTGTTATCACAGTATTCAAGGCTCAAAATGATGAGAGGAATAGCAGCACGAACTGGAGTACATTATTGTGTAGGATATACGCTATGGCTTGGGAGGAGTGGATCTATACATGAAAGATTATGATACACTGGGCGACAGTGAAAGGATGCGTAGAGCCACTGAAAGAGCTACTGAGGGACGTGGATGGAAGATCAAAGCCATTGCTGAATGACCAAAACTATGTGGGAAAGACACCCCTCATGGTGGAGATTGAGCAGGATCAGCCCGAAGCTTGCGAGATGCTGTTGGGAGATGACAACATTGTCCAAGTGGATTATGTTTCCCAACACATATATTTTTCTATCAAAATTCGTTTTGCACTCCACAAAGAGGATGCTCCTGTTGCAAGCAACGTATGTGATCCGTGAAGCGGTGAATCTAGATTTGTCCCTCACCTCAACCACACCTATGAGTACAAGTGCCAACAAATATCCACTCATGAGCGAGAGATTGCAGCGAAAACTAGCGCCGTGAATTTCGTGGACAAATGCAGACATGATAATGGCATCGTATATGTAGTAAGAGCTAGAAGTGTCATTGGAATTTTGAAGACAGCTTTGCAATACTATTAGGAGACGGTATTACTTAGAGACACTTGCAAATTAACAGTGAATTCTGCAATTTAAAAGTGAAGATTTGCCAATGTAGCTGACCTTGTGAAAATGCATCTGCTTCGCGAATCATAAACCTCCACATACTTGAGCTGCTCACCATGAAGAACGATGGGGTAAGAGCTCTTGACAGAATCAAGATGCATGGACATAGAAATTTGGCCACCAACACTAGAGTTCTGACCTTCGGATCAAGAAACGATCCGTGAAGCGGATTACAAGAAGTCGTTGCAACCAAGTGCGTAGAAAGGCAATCAAAACACAAGATGATGAGAGGGAGTACATAGCACTTAGCAGGATACGAGATAGCACATCTAACATACTGACCATACTAACATCTAAATGCAGTCTATCTGCATTCTAACTATTCTCAAATTAACTATTTTCATGATACCAGCGTTGTACCTATACTCAAAATGCAAGCATTTAAAATTACATTGACATCTACTATCTCCCTATACTAACAACGCAACAATTTAAATTTACATTAACATTGTCACATTATAACATAATAGCATACACTATACTTACATTAACATAGCATATACTATAATAACAGCACATACTATACTAATGTAATATCATTGTAACATGACATTAACAATATACTATACTAACATTGTGCTAACATTATACTACAAGTTGAATTTCATGCATTGGGCCTGCCCTCAATGAATTTTAAAAGAAAAGGATAGGATTGGGTTCAATTAATTGGAACCAAAGAATGTGGGAGCTCATTGTGGTCTCTCTTTCTCTCCCCCCTTCTTCAATCTCTCAATCAGCATCCACATATATGATTTAATTGGATGCAACTTCATTGCACTCAAATTAAGCCAACTTTGCATGATATAAGTGAAGCTTCCCTTCCGACATATAAAAATACGCACCATGGCCTCACCTGACTGCTTGTGAATCGAAGCAGTCAATGCCCAGTTATCATTGCTTTAGAGCATCAAAATTACATTACCAGGCAAGAAAATTGGTCTGTTTTAAAATGATGTAGACAAGAAGGGATGGTCGACCAGCTCGAGAATCTCCCTTTCCCTTGCATCTACTATTGTTTCTTCCCGAGTGTTGGTGTCTTCTTGTTCATGATCTTAATCACAAAGATCCAGCTTGTCTCTCGAAGTTGAGTGAGTTAGACGCTTCCAATATCTCCTCTACCTAGCCTGCTTAGCGGTTTGAAATGAGTGATTTTAAGGCTTCCTTCCCTTAATCTCAGACTTCAAATGACAGTCCAAGCAGCATCATGGGCTTCGTGTGGCTTGATGTGTTGATGTTGTGTATACACTTCTTTTCTGGTTGTCCTTCTGGTATAGCAATTGCTAGTGTTGGTGCTCGATGAGTTGCAGCTGAAACTACTAAAATGGCAATGAATTCGTAAAAGCAACAGATGAACCAAGTGCAGAGGGAGGTAAAGGGAGGAAGGAGAAAAGAAATAGGGAGGCAGGCATGGTGAGAGGAGCAATGGGAGTGTTTTGGGGGGAGGAAGATTAGAAGGATGAAAGCAAATATATCTATATAGCAGTAGAGCAACAAGATTGTGGGGGATGATACTTATAGAGATGGAGGAGGGAAGAAGGTGACAAGGAGATGGAGAGAAGATGATGGAAAGAGGTAGCTAAAGCCGGTGCAAGAGATGAAATGAAGCTATGAAGAAAGTTTTTGAAGCTGTTCCTGAGGTTTTGGAGGGATTGGAGGCTAAGAATGGCAAAAATTTTCCTTGAAGGCAAGGAACAGAGAGCCAGGAGTTGAATGAGATGGAAATGACTCGATGCAATACAGATTTTCAGCAGTTTTCATCAAAAAACGTGTAAGCGAAGGCCATCAAGTCGATGCACTCTAATTTACAATTCAAACAAGTGTACCAAGATTCTTGCTCCCTCCATAAACACCTAGCAGACACCACTCAGAATAGTGTTTATACCCACATAGGTATGACACCTGGACCAAGGAACACGGTACAGAATTTGCTCGTAATATTTTTTTCAATAATTTCATATTTTTCTCTTTCACCTCCAAGCATTCACTAAGGCCTTCCCATTGGGGGCCGCTAGAAATAATGACACTAAAGCATACAATATACTAAGATAATAACATTATATGAACATTAAAATATAGCATATACTATACTAAGAAACTGAAATGGATGAAGCAATGAAAACATTGTTATTAACTAAGTTGCATTCCAATTACCAAAATGATTGGTTTTATTAAAGAGGTTATCTAATTAGAAGTTATGAAAACATATATTAAACTTATTTTTTTCCCTCACCCAAATAATATCAGCAAGTCATGGAGGCATTATTAATATTGTCATCTTGTGCAATGACTGCCATTTTGTTGGCAAAAAATAAACTAAATATTTGGATAAAGGCATATAGGAGTGTATCCACCTTGGAAGACAATTATGGTGGACCTAGCTTTGTTGGAACAGTACACCATCTTGCTTTGGATTTGGTTCATCAAACTCTCTCGCTTCCAAATCACAAAGTTCTTCCACCTCAAGGCTCTTTTGCTACCATCTCTTCTACTACCATCTACTCTTCTATAAACCTCTTCTCTTCTATTGTGCACTAGCCTCTTCTAGTTGTTTCAATTCCTTTTTTTAAAGCTTAGATATTGACAAATGTGCTCTTGTAGTGGGTCCCTCTTTTCTTTTGTCTATCTATTCATGTGTCTTCTTATGTTATTGTGTCTTCTTCTATTCCCTTTTGAGCACTAAAACAATGCCTACATTTGTGTTCATTCACTTTGGAGAAGCTGAAACATTGTCCATTCAATATGACACCCCTTCATTGGAGATCTCTCTTGCGGATCTCAAGGAACACTTCCAACTTGTGGATAAGGAGATTAGTCTGCATCAAGAAATCAAAGTGGATGTAGTGCTTCCATTGATGGACTTGGACAATCACACCAATGACACAAATGTTGGAACACTGAAAGGAAAGAGTAGAGTTGACACAAAATCAGAATACTTGCATATAGAATGAAGAAGAAAGAGGTCCTTAAGTAGGCACCTCATACAAGGTCACTGACATCACTGATGACCTCAAAGCTCCACAATCATCTCCTCAATCTACTCCTAGATTCACTCAATCATCCTATGTGGCTTTTCCACCACCTAACTGTGCTTGTGGGCACCTAACTGTGCCTCTAGCACTCACACATAGAAACATAAGGTGTAGCACTCACACATAGAAACATAAGGTGTGCCTGAGGCATACACCTTGAGATATCCTAACAAACCCCCCCTCAAAGGAATGCCTCAAGCTATGTCAAGGATACATCTAGTCTCATAGTTTCTCATGCCATCTCATGGTGGTCAAGGATAAATCTATGGCTAGGTTCTCATGCTAGCAAGGGTTTCCTTAGGTGTAAGGTAAACAAAAAGGGATACAAACAAACCTTCCAATGGTTATCTCCCCTACATGTACATGCACACAATGTCTGTAGGAGGTACCATGGAACAAAACATACACATGGCCTACATCATAAGGTGACCAGAGGTGTTTACAAAACACACAACACACAATAATTTATTTTCATTCATTTTCGAGGACTATCCAGGCTGAGTACCTTGACATAAAAAGAGTGATCTGGAGCATACATAGAGATGATTTAAAATGCATAATCTTCATGGGATGCCTCATCTTGTGGAGGCAGAATATCCATGTCAAGGCAAGGTCTTACCACATGGGCAGTGTCTAGTGCCTTATAAGATGGTACTATGATAGAACAAGTGGATTTGAAAGTCATATTCTTTAAGAGAACAATTATCTTGTCATCTCCATAGTTGTGTAGAGAAGCATATCTTAGGTATCTAACCTTCATCTTTTTCTTGTACTTGGAGTCAAATAAAAGTGCCATGAGAGGGTAGATCTCTGTAGTTGCTTCCTTTTTGGCAACCATTGTTTTGGCAATCTTCAACAAGGAAGTCAGGTTGGCATTTTCATCCTTTGTAGCATAACAAGACATTGCTTTATGTTTTGGCTTTTCACATATTTTGCATAAGCAAGCCATGAGAGGCTCTAACCCAGATATTGGGTAGTGTCTTCTCTCTTACAAGGCAAAAAGAACTGAAATACTTCCAAAGTATAGCCACTTGATGTAGCAAATAGTAGTGACTAGTTTTTAAACAATGATGCTACTTTTGCATGCTTCATAGGAGTGAATGAAATAAGCACTATCCAAGTCTAGCAAGTCAAAACAAAGCTGAAGCAACACTTGTAGTGAAGTTATTAAAAACTTCAAAAGACCAGAAATGCTAGAGAGTAGCATTTTATGTAGCATCATTTTCAAAAGTATGTCAAAACTGTCAAAACTAGAGAGCTGAACTTGGAGGGCTCATATCACACTCTTTAAAGCAAAAGAAAGAGGGCTTTCTGAGGCAAAAGAAAGCTGGTATACCACAGTAGATCCTCTGGGAAGAAGAGGCGAAAATATGCGTCAGGTCGCCTCACCTTCATGAACAAAGTCGACTGGTTTTTCTCTGTTTTCTCCTTCAATATGCAGCCATTGCTGCTCAGATTTCAGCACAAGGTAGCTCTAGGTATGGAGAAGCTTGCCCTGGAAGGAATTAGGAAAAGACAGAGCAGGTGCAGAGAACTTGCAGTAGAGGATTTCGACGACTTTTCTGCAATGGCGACAAGCAGCGCGCGAATTTCGTCGATTCCTTCCAGCCCAAAGTTCGCCCCAACCAGAGGGATCTCCAGCAAAAAGGGTGTGGGAAATGGTTGACGATTGAAGGAGAACAAGCTCAAGCAAAATTTTGGGAGAAGAGGGAGAGATGGTGAAGAAGAAGAAGAAGAAGATGATGATGATGTGGCAGAAATGGGCTCAAGGAGGATCAAATGGCTCTGATACCATGTTGGAACACTGAAAGGAAAGAGTAGAGTTGACACAAAATCAGAATACTTGCATATAGAATGAAGAAGAAAGAGGTCCTTAAGTAGGCACCTCATACAAGGTCACTGACATCACTGATGACCTCAAAGCTCCACAATCATCTCCTCAATCTGCTCCTAGATTCACTCAATCATCCTATGTGGCTTTTCCACCACCTAACTGTGCTTGTGGGCACCTAACTGTGCCTCTAGCACTCACACATAGAAACATAAGGTGTGCCTGAGGCATACACCTTGAGATATCCCAACAACAAAGGGGAAGGCTTTAAAGGATAGTGCAGAGAGCAAGATGTGATGCTAGAGGAGGAGATGGTGGAATGGATTCAATACTAGATTTGAAAAAGAGATGTATATATTCATATGTGAAAAGTGTCTTATTTTATGGACAATTGCAACATGTGGTTGGCTTTGTGGATGTTGGAGTCAACGTGTGGGTGGGGGATGTTTTTGTACTAAGAGGAAATTTTTGAATTAGTTTCTACAGTAAATCTTTTAGAGACAAAGCACCCTAACATGAGGGCAACACATGGGTATGTAAGACACATAACAATGTATGAAGCTTGTGCTACAAATCTTGCAATGAGTGTCCTTTAAAGGGCTCACTATAATGCCTCTATGTGTGGAAAACACTCGGGTATAGGTCTATATTTGCAGACCGAATTTGATGTAAATCCATGAGAAGGAAGGATATATGCAATCCAAACAATGTGCCCTTTGACTAGTCTTTCTTTTATTTCAATCATATATTTTATGTACTAATAAGTCATTTTCTATCCATAATGAGGCTGATGTGACAGCATGAGAAGCAAGGAGAGATGGAATATCATTTTGGGGCATGACTTCTCTCTCCAATGAAATTGGGATTAATCATATAGTGGATGAAGGGCTTGCTCACTTCCATGTTGCTTAACCATGCTCTCTTATTTGGGCTTGTTCGCTTTTCCTCGCTTGCTTTTTGGTAATCCTCTTGTCATGCATGGGTTAACTGATGTGGCGCATGGCATGGATCTACGTTGACCAATCAATCTCCTTTGTGTGGCATCATTAAGGTGGTGGTTGGAAACTTTATCAGAGGGTTGCAAACGTTTGGATATTTCTCTAGAAGCTCTCTTTGATGAGATTCATATATAGTATGGAGATTTGTCATAGTTTTTGTTGTCAAGCTTTCAAAGCTGAATGGTGTCAAAGTTTTGGGATGGGCTTAGTCTTCTCATCTCGATTGACAAAATTGCTCGAGCCTTGAGTCTTGTAACAACAAAAACCCTCCATAGAGGTGAGCCAATGTCTGTTAGTCTGTTTATCAATAATACAAAATAATTTATGACTGTTACTTTGTTTATCAATAGTACAAAAATCCTCCATAGAGGTGAGCCAATGTCCATTAGTCTATTCATCAATAATACAAATAATTTCAGAGTCTTCATCTACATTTGGTTTTAACTTTGATTTAAGGATCCCCTTAGAAATACATTTTGGGTTTTTGTTCTTGCATGAGTTGATCAAAGTGAGAGAGAAGGTAAGGTTGTGCCGTGAATATCACAGGCCCTTTCCTTCCCATTTGTGCGAGTGCCTTATAAGGAAATCTTAGTAAAAAAGTTGGCCATTACCTTGACAAATGCCCCAAAGTAGGAAAGGTAATTCATGGCATGTCAAGCTTTGAAAATACAATGAAAGACATATATCAAACCTTAACTTATAAATAAACCTAACTAACTATGGGTGGCTTTCCACTAAACCATAGGGCTCTAAAGTTTAGCTACTTTAAATAGGATGATCAAATTACACCTATTTTATGACTACTTTATAAAGATGAATTTTCTCTCCACTAGACTTTAGATTATTATTTGCTTTCCATAGAGTCAAATATAATGATGGTCACATGCAAAGTATGGTTTTCCAATGCGTCCACTCATCAAGTTTAGGAAAATCTTTCATAGGACAAATTTTTACTATTCTCAATCACTAGTTTCATCCATTGCCTTAAATGTGAAAAAGATGTATATGCAATCTTATTCTTCTTCTTCTTCTCTCTCTCTCTCTCTCTCTCTCTCTCTCTCCAATCACTGTACTTTAGCACTTCTTAGAGTCTTGGTATGAACTCTATTTTAGTAGTTTTACTACATAGAGTCATACTGATTACGGATTTACCATACAACCACTTATACATGTGAACCCTATGCCCTTCAATATAGATACTGTGTGTGTCAACTTTGTATGAGTTGAGGAGATCCTATGCCACCTTAGGACTCCACATGTCAAACAAACCATGGTAGATTCGCCATGTCCGACAACTTGTTGTATTTCAATTGTAAGGACACTTTCTATAATTTTGTGGAGATTTCCCCTTTACCAAATGCAAAAGAAGCCATGGCCTTGGGAAGGTGATGAGAACAAAGATAGGATGGTAGCCTAAATCCTCATTTAAAGAAAATCCAAGGGGTACATCTTGCATGTGCACCCATTGACCTTTGCCCCCCTGCCATCCATGGAGTGCCCCCCCATATCCCTTATTGTACACTCACTTTCCCCTCTGCACCCTTGTATTTTCCTTTCTACCTCACTAGCCCCTTTCTCTCATGCATTTCCCTTATGCTCCTTTGTAGCCCTATCTTGCTTCCTCACTTTCCCGTTCCTCTATTCCTCCAGCACCATCCCCCCTCACTCTCTCTTTGGTCAGGGCTCTCAACCCCTCTCAGCTACTCTCAAACTCTCCTAGCTCTCAACCTCTTTGCTCTTGGCTTTTATTCTCTCAATGGTTCCAAGACAGTAACTTCCTAGCCCATCAAAAAATACTTGAAAAGCCATGGTCTCTGTTGACATGCTTGGTGATCTCCTCACATGGGACTTTTCGATTTGCCTCAAAATTGTTGGAGAAGAGCAATGGAAGAATGATGGAGACCCAAAACATGAAGAACAAGTGCATAGATCAAAAGGAATGAGGGCCATAAGTAGGCAACCTATACGTGTATCCATAGTGACAACATATGTGACCTCAATGTAAAGGCCACCGAGCTCCATGATCTAAACCACCAGCTCTTAGAATCTAGCAATCATTTAGGTGGCAACATACCAGTGCCTCTAGCACACACACATGACCATAGGTGTGCTATGGAGGCAATACCAAGCTTGACACATCCCAAAAAAAACCCCCCTCAAGGGATTTCCTTAAGGATACATCTAGTCTCATAGTGTCACATGCCATTTCATGGTGGTCACAGATAAATCTATGGCTAGGAGCCTAATCTAGCAGGGTTCCAAAGGGTGTAAGGCACATAGAGTGGGATACACAAACCCCCCCAATAGTTATCTCTCTTGCATGTACAAATGTGTCTACAAGAGGTACCATGGAGGGAAAAACACAACCCCCCAATGGTTATCTCTCTTGCATGTACAAGGATAACAGGTTTGCAAGAGGTACCATGAGGGCAAACATACTCACTTGGCCTACATCATATGGCAACCAAATGTGATTACAAAGACAAAGATACACATAATTTTATTCCATTCATTTTGGAGGACTATTCCAAGTAGAATACCTTGGCTAAACAACTATAGTGGCATACAAATGGAGCTCTATCAAAAAACATATTCATCATCAAAGTCTACCTTGTCTTGTAGAGGCTCATGAACTAGAACCATCTTGGTTGTCTCTTTCTTGGCATTCTTGTCCTTCTTGGTATTCTTGGCATAAAAAAATCTTTCATTGTGATTTGTCTTCTCACATATTTTGCAAGTGTGGGTCTTGAAGCTACCTTTGTCCAAGAGGTTTGAACTTGCCCTTTTGAGTCTTTACTATAAAGGCATTATCAACTTCACGTTTTCTAGAGTTTTTCTTCCTTCCTTCTTCTTGTCGTGCTTTTATAATGCCTTCCAAAATTGGATTTGAAAGATTCTTCAATGTGCTAATTCATATTTTTAAATGGTAGGAAATTGCATACCATCAGCCCTAGGGGTGTATGAGTACATAATACCAAATGGAAGGCAGGTCAAGGCCCAAGGTCGACTTGAGCTACAAGAATCAAAGATAAAACAATTGGCAAAAGGTGTCATACTCATTAGGCATACTTTTCAAAAGGATAGCCATAGAATCATAGTAGGTGACAGGAGAGGATACTAAAGCTAATTCAGTCATGAGAGTCCACATAGTGTTGATGCGAGCTGCTAAGGACTCTCCTTCATGCATCTTCAATTAAAAGGAGCTAATCTTCAAGGAGAGTTTGGAATTGTGAGAACTTGCTCCAAATAGCACATCCAACTTGTGCCATGCTTTGGAAGGGGATTCTAAATCTCAAATATGATGAAGATAGTCGTCACTAAGACCAAACGCAATGATGGCATAGGCTCTTTCTTCTTCAGCATGGTCTCTTTGTGAGCTTGCATTGGAACCTCTGGGCTGAAAGGTTGTGGAAGAAGAGGCTAAAGTAGGTTTTACAAGTTCCCACAAGTTCTCCGGCATCAATGTAAACTCTACCTCCATTTGCTAAGTATGAAATGATTTGCCATCGAACTTATCAATATGTAAAAAGGTATCCATGAGAGGGTCTTACCCAAGGATAGTTCAGTGTCTACTCTCTTACAGTATGAAACAAGCTTAAAATCGAGAAATGATCATGAACCCCCCCACACATCAAGCATGAACAGCTCCAAAAATTGTCAAAATTGGCATTCAGAGATAGCTGCAACTTGGAGGGTTAAGTTCACACAACCACGACAAGCATTGAAGGGGATATTTATGCAAAAACCAACTACATATACCAAAGAGTGTGGACACTAGAGGATCGGTAGAAGTTTCCTTTAGGTCGCCATAGCTAGTAGCTTCAATATCGATTGGTTTTTGGACAATGTCTCCTCAACCCATGGATCAAATGAGATCAAATTCTAATAGCAAGCACCTCATAGAATTGCCCAACTATGGCTAAAAGGAATTAGATAAAGAATGACTATAAAGGCCGCATTCTCCAAATAGTCACCGAATAGTAATTGTGATGGTGCATGCAGCAGAGGAAATATATCTCTGATTGTTTGCAACCTAAAGGTTTCCTAATAGGGTGGGAAATACTGGTGAAGTTTGGTTGGCAATGGTCCTTCTAGGTGGGAGAACAAGTAGTTTGAAATTTGGGGCAAGAAGGGGGAAGAAGGTGAAGATAGAGAAGAAGATGATGAGATGGCACAAAAGAAGGCTAGAAGCTTAAGGAGGGTCGTACTACTTTGATACCATGTTGGAGAAGAGCAATAGAAGAATTGTGGAGACTCAAAACATGAAGAACAAGTACATCGATCAAAAGGAATGAGGGCCATAAGTAGGCCACCTCTACATCCACAGTGACATCATATGTGACCTCAATGTAAAGACCACTAAAGACCCAGGACCTAATCTACCAGCCCCTAGAATCTAACAATCATCAAGGAGGCAATCTACAACCACTTACCAGTGCCTCTAACACACACACACACATACACACATACATGACCATAGGTGTGTTATGGATCAAGCCTAGGATATTTTAAAGAAGACAAACTACCACTATGTCAAAAAGTCCATCCGAGGAAATCTGAGAAGTATCATGTGAAGCTAAGGGTTTTGTACCAAAGAATTTGTCCATTGATTTAGCCACAACTGCTAACATGCAACTGAGTTACAGGCAGTCCTGGAGAAAATTCCAAAGGTGAAAGGCATTATTACCAGTCTAGATGGTGCAATTGTAGATATCATGTTCAAAGACATCTAGGTTGATAAAGTCTTGGACTTGCCATGCCCTTTCATTGAGATGCTAGAGGATGACACACAATACTTGAAGTTTGAACCCTTCGACAAGAAGAAAATAGAGGGCAGGCTCTTAGTCAACATGCATGGTGCAGTTATGGGTTCATTCCATTGCGTAATGTTCCTACCTAGCGCTTTCGATGATGATGCCTCTACCACAGTGTGTTAAAGTGCCATGTGGTCTTTTAATTTGTGATTTTGCTTTTGCCTTGTACAGCGAACGTTTTTACACTTAGTGCACACTTCTCCATTGTACAGCACTACTCGGTCATGTTCACTTCTTTGTAAAAAGCACAAAGACTTAGTGCTTCAATAGCAGAGTGCCTTGCTTCGAGCAGGATATGGTACACCTTTGTAAATATGTCTTGTTTTTATACAAAGGAAAAAAAAATTTGTACATAAAAAACGCTTGTATATCCTTACTTTCATTTCTTATTAATAATATGTAACGTGAAGTTCATTTTTGAATGGTTTATCAAAGTTTTATGTTGCTTCACATTTCAAGTATGATGGTTCATTCTCATAATACTTAGTTGTACACTTTAAGAAATTTCATATAAATTTAGTGCCCTATAAATTTAACACCCATGCTACTTCCTTGGTTTATACTTTGTTTTGCTTCGAAAGTAGAATGATTTTCTTCTAATAAAAGAACATGAAATACCCTCATACATATGCCTTCTTTTCATTCAAACTAAAAAAAACTTGATGTTCCTTCTTACTTTTTGTGTTATTAGCAAGATGTAAAGTTTGCTTTTAAATTGCTTCTTGATATTTTTAGTGCCGTGTGGTTTTCTAGTTTATTATTTTGCTTTTGCCTCTCACAACGAATGCTTTCACGCTTAGTACACTTCTCCATTGTACAGCACTATTCCACCAAGTTCATTTCTTTATAAAAAGCACAGAGACTTAGTGCTTCAATAGTAGAGTGCTTTCCTTTGAGAAGGATATGATACACCTTTGTAAATATGTCATGTTTATATGTAACACGAAGTTCATTTTTGAATAGTTTATCAAAGTTTTATGCTGTTTCACATTTCAAGTACAATGATTTATTCTCATAATACTTAGTTATACACTTACAAAAATTTCATATAAATGTATTGCCCTATAAATTTAACACCTACCCGACTTCCTTGGTTTATACTTTGTTTTGCTTCAGAAGTAGAATGATTTGCTTTTAATAAAAAGGCAGGACATACCCTTGTATATTTGGCTTATTTTCATTTGAATTGAAAAAAGTGCAATGTCTCTTCTTGTTTTATGTGTTATTAGCAATATATAAAGTCTACTCTTAAATGGCTTCTCAATATTTCAACGTACTTAAAATTGCAACTACAATGCTTCGTTTTGATATTAAAAAATCATGTGCCCATCGAAATTTTGTGCTCATAATGCTAGAATTTTAAGAAGTAAAACATTCGAATGAGTACTTATTAATTTCTAAAAATCTAAGTAATTACTTTATGCACATAAACTTTTTAACTCTTTTTCATGGTTTATCAAAGTTTCATGCTTCTTAATATTTTAATTATGATGGTTTATTCTCATAAGTCTTATTTTTGCACTTACAAAAATCTCATTAATACTGATAATTCAAAAAATTACTACAAGTACCTGAACTTTATTACCATGTAGATTTAATAGCCATGCATCTTTCTTTATTTTCCTTTGAAAGTAGAGCGACTTACTTTTAACAGAAGAACATGATATACCCTTACAAATATGGCTTGTTTTTATTTGAAGCGATTGTCTTATTAGCATCTTCGTTTCAATAACAAAAAATCATGTCTGCTTATACAAGACCAAGTCCTTGCATTGTAGGAGCTTTTCCTTTCTTGTAAACCCTTTCTGGAAATTTGAGAATCTTTTCGAACAAATAGCTTTTATCATATGTACCTCTATTGCATACAATTTTATCATTTGACAATAACTTCATGCTCACACTCAAAAACCAGTTCCCTATTTTTTTATAGTAGAAAATACAAGATTTATATTAAGCACCATATATATTAACAATATATCTTAAATTTTCTTAAGCTGTCATGTTATCTTTGAATAGCATGCGACAATACAATTAAACACTTTAATTTACTGCTTTCAAATACTTTTCAAATGATCGTATACACATTCATCAAGCGATTGCAAAATGCATCTCGACACATCTACAATCAAGTTCGAGACACTAGCATTGTACGTACAAATTTTTGTTGCACCACTCGCTATGGAAAGTGGATACTCGCAAAAAAGCAACTACATTTCCTTGAACAAAATTCACATTGACGACTCTTTCTACAACCTTTATCCGCAAAACAAATGTGTATTTACATCCATATCTTATATATTGGACTTTCATATGATGCCTACAACACTAAAAAAATTAATTTACTTCGAAGGATACAAATTGCTACAGACAACAGCTTTTGCACACGAGGGATGGTGGCTACAGTTCTTTAAATCAAACCTCTTTCAATAGCTTTACCTACACATCAACAGCACTGAAGAATACTTTCAAGGATTGCTACATGATCATTATTATTATTATTGACAAATACATAACATGCGATAGGAGCTTGCTACCAACAAACATTAAAGACATACAAACACATAAACACACATTCACTTGCAAAAAAAACAACAGCAAGAACTGCAGATTTTACTATCTGAAACCTCCACTATATGAAACAATGATGCTAGAACCTCTATCACAAAGCATGATTCATAGTTACAAATAAATATATCAATCTATTACTACAGGTATAAATCATATAGAACCTGACACAAAAATGACATTTGCTGAATGGATAGTCGATATTGGAATTGACATTTCAACATATATACTAGCACTACGGTCATCAATTTCAAAAACAACATTGTTTATAAAAAGACAACCAAAAGACGTTTTCACAAATGATTTCAATCATGAGATTAGTTTTCTGTGGCAATCAAACATGGACATACAACACATTATCGATCCATATTTAGCTACAACATATTGCACTTCCTACATGACAAAAATGGATAACACAATAACAACAAGTCTCTGAGAAACAATGAAAGCTTGCACAAAAACTAACAGTAACACACACGATAGATTGCGAGCAATGGGTAACACATCGACGACAATTACACAGACACATTGATACATAATCTTATTACAGCTAAACAAGTCGTGCATTACGGAACAAATGTCAGATATGTTGTTCCTTGTGAAGACAACACACCATTAGGTTTGTTTCTAGGCAAACATAGTGAAGAACTAAGCTAATAGCAACTGCACACATCGAAACAAAAAACAACCACTACACAATTGCAAATATATACAGATCACCATCTAGTACATATAAATTGTTCTTCCAATCATTAAGAAACACATTATTGAGCATCAACAATGCAAGCAACGTGATATTAATAGGAGATTTCAACATTGACTTATTGCAAAAAACAAAACAATCACAAACATTAAAAGAAATTATGGCTGGAGGAATGTACCCAATGCGGCCACTCATTGTGGCACATCATACATATATTGGACGGATCATTCCATAACGTTCTCACATAAAACCAAAAAAAAAAAAAAATTCATGATAAGAAAAATGTAAAAACTTGAAGCACTGCATTTTATGGCCTACTTCAAGTACAAATTGTAGTGCCATCACATCATGACAATATATACGGCACAGTTGGATCACATCTGCAGCAACATACCAAAACAAGCCACTCATTATAAAAAATCATGCGCATATTGGACGAACCATTTCATAATATACACATGTACAAGGGGAAATTTGTTTCTTAAGAAATACTATACATTAATCAATTTCTAAAGACAAAGTAGAAAACAAAGCACAATATTCTCACATTAAACACAAAATAATAATGAAAGTACATATATCTATCTAATAAAAAAAGAACCAACTCATATGAAAGATCTAAAAATTATGTCCAATGTTTCAAAAGTGTGGAGCATCTTTTCAAAGAATGAGCTCATAAGTATCTAGCCATAGCAAATCCAGCCAATGGTGATGGATTTTTCCAAGTTCTATTCAATTACAATTGGGACACAAATGGCATGGTTGCCAATACAAAGGACAAGGTTTATGCCTTGACTTCACCAAAGATCACAGCAGAACAATAAGCACAGACTATAGCTACTTACGCCATTTCCATTTCATGTTTTGTTCAAGTGGGTTTAAATAACATTTTTTGTTCAAGTGGGTTTAAATAACATGTTTCTTCTTCCTTTAGGAAGAAAGACATATTGCAAATGCTTTGCAAGTGCACAGCAAAGCATCCCACTTTGAGAATGTTGGAAAATTTTGCACATACATCAGGAAAGAAGCCTATTGGGGCTTCTTGTGCTAGACGAGGGGAAGCTCATCTTAAAAGGGTTAGAGGATGAGATGGATGGAGAGATTCCATTTCATGCTTACTTTAGAGAGTAGAGGCGTCATGATGCATTTCTTGCTCTTTGGAAGGACATGAAGAGTCCCGTGAAAATGACAAACAACCTGAGATAGGTACAATCACATTGTTTTTGTCGATGTCTAGAGATCTGTTTTAGTGGTACAATCATATCCCTACAAGATATACTATTTTAGTTTTTGAAGATCTTATTTTCTCGATTGTCAGGTGGCTTATGACATTGCTACATTCTGATGCTATTGATGAGCTCCCACCAAGAAGTAGAGGGTGGGTTCATGCACAAGATGAGAATGGCATGTATCCAAAACCTATGCAAGATAGGGGATTGTCTGAATGGGAGCAGGAGAAGTGCCCATGGTGGCTCGACTACCCCATCCAAGAAGACACCCCTGGATGATTTGTATGCTCGTGAGTGGCATAAAACTTGATGCATAATGATGCTTTTGAGGTATGTTTGATTTTAAATAATTTTTGAACATTGTTGTGGGTTTCAATGCATGAAGAGTTCATGGATACGAGAGTGCATGTGGACATGAAGGATGCTTATACACAACCAAATGAGTCTCAAGCTATCACCGGAGGAGGGCTGAAAATTTAGTGTGCAAGAAATGTAAATTAGAATTTAGGAGAGATGAACCCGAGATACAAGTGGCAGCCACTACCTCAAGAAATGTGCATATGCCACGGAAAACATGTCGCTCTCACATAGCTCATGCATGTGTCCATGTGTGTGTTTAATGTCATCTACAATTACACTCTTGCTAAGATTTATTTGGATGTGCAGGATTGAAAGAGCTCAAAGTGCTAGGTGTGCTTCTAGTAGATCTGGAAGGCATGGATGATGTAGGACGCCAAGAGTATGTGCATGCTTGTCTTCATTTGGGGCTTTTCCTCATATCAAATCATTTATGATTTTGAGAATGTGTGGTGGTAACTGCAGGTTGTTGCTTTTCTTTGCTAGAGTGAATGCAAAGGATCTTTCCTACAAAGGAGATCCTTGCATAAAGGTGGCCAATTTGGTGTGGGCAGACTTTTTGGCATCACTGGGAGAGCACAGATTGATTCCCTTGAGTGTCCCAAGTGGAGCATTTTCTCACATAGCCTATCAAAGGCAATGACCAAATTTGCAAATGAGTTTGTTTTGGATGAGGGATTTAATATTATTTGCTACTTGCCTACTCATTTTGTTTTTGTCCATCATTATGGAGCCAAAAATGGTTTTGTATTACATCGTACCATCACCCTGTTGTTGGTGGATGGTGGGTACTTCTACCAAGACACAGGAGACCAGGTAATGAAACTTAAATCTTAGCTCTTCCCATCTATAGTGTCCTTGGATCCAAGGCCATTGTACCTATAGAATGTCTTACAAATTGTACTTGTTTGTGATGTAGGTTGCTGACATATTTCTTGGTATTTTTTATCGTGATGAGTATCTGGTACCTGCGATTGATAGAGAGGCAGGTGAGGTTGTAGACCCACATATCTTTAAAGCCCAAACGAGCACTATCATGGAGTCATTACATAAAGGAGAGACTCATTGCACAAGAGCTAACACAACTATTGTTTGTGGTGGAGCAAGGCGCTCTCAATTGTTCTTTCAATAAGTGAACACCTGCGCACTTACTCCTCTTTGTTTAAGCTCCAATAGCTACTTTACTTACCTATGGTTGTCATGTGTGTAGGTGCCTACTCAAGTCATTCATTCAGCCTAGAGACACTATTGTGGATGCGTTTGCAGGTTGTGGGGGGCTTGGTTTTGAGAGCAAGGCTTTGCTCTGGCATTGTTTGTGCATATACAAGGATCCCCACGTGTACCATGCATGTCTTCAGCTTGTGCCATCTAATTCTGACTCAGAGTAGTCATGAGGGAGCTTGAGTTTCCATGGATGATACATTGCATTTACATTTACATTCTATTGACATATAACTTTGCATTAGACATAGGTGTAGTTTTGACATATTCCTCTCCTTTTATGCCTAGACATTTAGACTTGTTTTGAAATGTCTAAGAGGTCTGTATTAGACATTTGGACTCATTTAACATGTTTACATTGCATTTACATTTACATCTATTGATGTATAACTTTGCATTGGACATTGGTGTGGTTTTGATATATTCCTCTCCTTTTATGTCTAGACATTTAGACATTTTTTTGAAATGTCTAAAAGGTCTGCATTAGACATTTGGACTCATTTGACATGTTTACATTGCGTTTACACTTACGTTCTATTGACATATAATTTTGCATTGGACATTGGTGTGGTTTTGACACATTCCTCTCCTTTTATGTCTAGACATTTAGACTTGATTTGAAATGTCTAAAAATTTTGCATTAGACATTTGGACTCGTTTGACATGCTTATGACTTAAATGAGAAAGAGTAAAGCTTCTCAAAAGTAAGCCTTACATTTTGAATTGTCTATATAGGGTCTGCATTAGACATTTAAAAGCTTTCTCCTCGCTTTTTCTATTCAAGAAGCTTTTTCTTGACCATGTGCATCCATGTGCATATCCTACAATTAGGGCAACCTTATCCATGAAGAGGAATCATATTCTATAATGGGGGAATGTCTCTTTAAGGGAAGGGAGATAGAAACCATGGAGTCTTAAGTAATTGGGGAAAAGTTTTAGAAGACCATATGAGCAAAAGATGAGAAATGTTGCTTTGAAGCTAAAGGATGTACATGATTTAAGATGGATGGAGCCTATGTTTCCAAGTATGTGAGGATGAGAGCATGTTCAAGAGTGGCCCACATCAAGCAATAGTCCCCACTTTTGTTTCCTCATTGATTGGATGAGGTGGCTAAGGGCATCTTCCATGTGAGCATCTCTGCGAAATATCTCTCAATGGGATGTGACTTTTTCCATAGAAATCTCTTAAGTCTAGAGTTAGCCTAAATTTAGCTCACAGTTTTTTGAAAAAGCTCGTACTAAAAGCTTGCAAAATATAAACATCCGTACTAACGTATCTGTAAATGGATCATCAATTTTATTTTCTTGTTTTGCAAACTATTTGATTGTTTATAAGTAGCTGTAGTACATCGTCATTGTTTTGTTGTGCTTGTGCTTTGAGATGGAAATGTGGGAGCCAAAGGCATGATATTATCACACCCTCTTGCTTGTATAAGGATATTTTGACGAGTTGTTTTCGCACCTTCATAACCACATTGGGGTGGACATTATCACTCACATACGTAGTAGTTTTCCGATTTTCTTTTTATCACAGATCCTATGGTCATGCTATCATCTAGTTGTTGTGGAAGCACACTTTGAACATTTTTACTATCAGCGGCGACATTTATAATGCGACCCTTCAAATTTTACTGTGGCTGAAGTGCAAGTACTAGCATATTTAATCGAACATTGCTCACAGCCCAACTAGCCTTTCTTCAAGATTTGAAAGCATTAGTTTCATATGAATAGGTGATTTGGTCATTTAGCTTCATATGAATATGTTCAGTTGGATGTGCCAATCAATAGCTCGATAGCCCGAGCATCATTTGTGAATGCAGACTTGGTTTGAATAATGGGCTTGAAATGAGGCGCATGAGAGGGGTCATCATCATATAGAATGCATAGTGAAGTGCTAAAACCTTGGTCCGGGCCTGATACAAATTTGTTTTTCAACAACAACCACACATAAATAGGTCTTTGCAAGAAAACAATAGCCCATAAAATAGCAAATTCACCCCCCCAAAGACCATCCTATGTCGCCGGTTTGCTCATGTGTTAAAAACTCATCATAGCTTTGCACGCCATGTAGTGACAGGATAGTACTGGGTTAGCAGGAGTGTTCGAAGAACTATATTGCTTGTTCCTCATTACCATGCAAGTAAGTAAGAAATTATTGCACAATTACTTTTTGAAGTTCACCAGATGTTAGCTTTATTTCAACTAAATGTTTTATTGTATCAAACAAGCAATCACCAGGTGTATACCTATAAGCCGTTGCACAATTTAAGTTTTGCTTGAATAGCATGTCATCAATTGTTTCACATTTATATTGGTTGTAATGGTACGTGGATTGACTGCCATGTTGTTTTTTATGCCATTTTTGATTGTGAGGCCAACTTCTATAGCTAAAGTAGGTGCTTCCCTAATTTCATTGATAGGCTCAAAGTGTAATGCATTTTTCATTGTATAGAATCTGCAATGGCGACGTAGTAAAGTGGCTACGATACTTTGCATAAAAAAATTTACGCAATAGTGACCACACATAAATAGGCCTTTGCAAAAATGATGATGCCCATAAAATAGCAAATCGATCTCAAAGGCCATTCTGTGTTGCTGACTTGCTCATTCGAGTCAAGGCCATCATGTAGAGTCTGCAAATATTCCAATGATAGATATGTTCAAATGCAAACTGTTGCTACCTTTTCATTACAGCTCAAAGAACTGAGGAATTGTTGGACTATTGCTTCACGAAGCTGCTCTGATGTCAGCTACATGCTGACCAGGTACTTTATTGTGTCAAATAAGCAACCGCGTGGAACCTAGTTATAATTTGATATGTGATGTAAATGTTTTTCATGCATCACAACATCAATTGTTTCATCTTGATTGATATATGATTCTATTAATGGAGCTTGTGTTACATTGGTTATTACAACTTCTTCTTCAATTCTACAATGGGTATTTGTACCTAGGAGTGTAATGGGAGATACATTTCTTTTATTTGAATTCACTTTAATGATAGGCTCAAAGTGAGCTGCATGTGAAGGGCGATCATTGTTAGTATTTGCAACGGTCTTACATTGAAGTTTTCCCCATGCTTTCCACAAATTCTCTTATTTGAGAATGACCATATGTAGAGTAGCCTTTTTAAGAATGATGATGTCCACATATCAACACAATTATCTCTCCAAAGCCTGCCCTTTGTTGCGGATTTGCTCATGCAAGCCAAGTATTCTTCACAGCTGTGCACATTGTGTAGACTCCTTAGAAAATCTAAACACAGGTATGCTTCATACATAAAATAGCAAGATGATCTCTCCAAAGGTTATTCCATGCTGCTAACTTGCTCATTCTAGTCAAGTACTCATCATAGGTTCTCACATCATGTAGAGTCTCCAAAAATTCCAATGATGGATATGTCCAAATGCAATCTATTAATGCATTTTCATTATAGCTCAAAGAACTGAGGACTTATTGGACTATTGTTTCACAAAAATGCTCCAATGTCAGTTGCATGCTGACCAATTAATTTATTGTGTTGAATAAGCAATCACATGGAATGTAGCTATCATTTGTTATGCGATGTTAATGCTCTTCATGCAGCACAACATCAATTGTTTGATCTCAATTGATATCCGATTCTGTTGATGAAGCTTGTGCTACATTGGTTATTACAACTTCTTCAATTATAGAATGGGTATATGTACCTAGGAGTGTAATGGGAGGTACATTTCCTTTATTTGAATTCACTTTAATGAATGACCAAGCATTGGAGAAATCCAAGGATCCCTTACCTTTACTTGCACCTACCTACCGTTTGTCTTGTTTAATCATTGCTATCATGTGATTAATAGTCCTGCGTTGAACATCTTTCTTGCAGTGCATACAATTAAAAATGCTTTTACCTATTTTTTGCAAGCTGCTTGGTACCTTGCAAAGTGAACATGCAGTGAAAAATGGGCAAGTGGTTTGCACGAACGTTAATTCACCATATACATGCAAAAACCAGAACATGAAATAAATTAGCAAATTTTCGTATTTTCCTAAGGCTTCCAATCATTTATTGCAAGTTGTATTGCCATTCAGATATTCAATGTTGTTTTCTTGGCCTACATAGTGTTGGTAAACCTCAGTTAACCGTTGTATTATAGGTGGATCGATTACTAGGGTTGCTATTGAATAGCTTGCAAAGTGTAACTACTTCTTTGTGGTGTACTTTCCTGTTGTCACATTCTTTATTACATATAGAAAAGGGCATCCATCGTTTAATAGAGAAAGCATTTCATCTTTGATATGTTCTTGGTCATTGTAAAATATTAACTGTAGAGAAAAGAAGCAAGTGAGGCAACAGAGAGAGAGCGTGGTAAAAGCAAAAGCAATTGAAATAGTTAGTCAATAATTAGAGAGAAGAGGACATGAAATTGATGCCATAGTCTAATGAGCACTTACAATTGTGTAGTCATTTGCACTTGTTCCATCAATAACTTTTAGATAGTGAGTTGAAAATCTTTCACTTTCATGTCTTCCAGCATCCTCCAAAATCACAATTGCAATTGTAGTAGTTGGTTATGGGTCCAGATTTTGTAATAGCTCTGCTATTGATGCATTTTCATAAAAGCTCAACTCAATTGCTCGTCTTGGCAACAGTGTGATAAGTGGTTTGCACTAATGTCAATTCACCATATGCTTGCAGAAACCAGAATGTGAAATAAATTAGCAACTTTTTGTATTTTCCTAAGGCTTCCAATCATTTATTGCAAGTTAACTGCCATTCACATATTCAATGCTGTTTTCTAGTGTTGGTAAACCTTAGTTAACCATTGTATTGTAGGTGGATCGGTTAGTGGGGTTGCTACTGAATAACTTGCTAAGTGTAACTACTTCTTTGTGGTGTACTTTTTTGCTATCATATTCTTTAATACATATAGAGAAGGGCATCCATCGTATAACAGAGAAAGCATTTCATCTTTGATATATTCTTGGTCATTGTAAATGTCAACTGCCTACTGCAGAGAAAAAAAGCAAGTGAGGGGGGCAAAAGAGAGAGGGATTGGTAAAAGCAAAAGCAACTAAAATAGCTAGTCAATAATTAAAGAGAAGAAAGGACAACAGAAGAGGATATGAAATTGATGCCATAGTCTAATGAGTACTTACGATTGTGCAGTCATTTGCACTTGTTCCATCAATAACTTTTAGATAGTGAGTTGAAACTCTTTCACTTTCATGTCTTCCACCATCTTCCAAAATCGCAACTACGATTGTAGCAGTTGGTTATTGTTAGCTCTTTCCCATGGCTTCCGTAGGAAAAGAGCAGGTTATTCTCAGTATGCAGGGTTCCGAGGCTTTTTGTCACCTACAGATATATCGACATTGTCATTTGTAGTATACGTGGAGCTTAGGACCTCGAGTCGTGTTTCGATGAGAGACGTACGCTTAAGTGTGGTAAGCAAACATAGTGCATGCATGTGTAAAAAGAACGTGTATCATCATGGTTGAGGTAATGAAGGCTTTCATCTTCATTGGGGGTTGTAGGGTTTAGGAGGAGCTTAAGGGTTAGAAGGAGGTTCTAGGGTTTAGAAGAGGTTCCAGGGTTAGAAGGAGTTCCAAGGTTTAGAAGGAGGTTCCAAGGTTTAGAAAGAGGTTCTAGAGTTTAGAAGAGGTTCCAAGGTTTAGAGGGAGGTTTAAGGGTTAGAAGGAGGTTCCAAGATTTAGAGAGAGGTTCCAAGGTTTAGAAGGAGGTTCCAGAGTTTAGAAGAGGTTCCAAGGTTTAGAGTAGAGCACATGGTGGAGAACTCGTCTCCCTTGTAGATCATGGAGATTAAGGTTGAGGAACTAAGGGTTTAGGGGGATCATAGGAGTGGGAGAGGAAGAAGGTGTAAGAGCATGGGGGAAAGAAGAGAGAGGAGGGAGGAGGAGGAGGAGGGGGAGGAGAGGGAGAGGATGGGTTGCAAGGTTGGAGAAGAGGGGACGAGGAGTTGTAAGGTTAGGACATGCTTTTGGACATGGAGTGCAAGGAAGCATGGACACTTGAGACAATTGCTTGGAATACCAAAGTAGAACTCAACACAATGTCCTAAAGAGTGTCGGCTTATTCCATTATGGGGTATTTATACAAGTTGGAGAGCTTCTCTCTTTGCATGTAGGAATTATAAGACATTCTCTCGCTACATGTAGAACTTGCATATAGAAGTTGCATGTAGAACTCGCATGTAGGAGTTGCATGTAGAACTCTCACATAGAACTCGCATGTAGGAGTTGCATGCAGAACTCGTAGGTAGAACTTGCATGTAGGAGTTGCATGTAGGAGTTGCATGTAGAACTCGCATATAGGAGTTGCATGTAGAATTCGCATGTAGAACTCGCATATAGGAGTTGCATGTAGAACTCGCATATAGAACATGCAAGTTGGATTTCTAAGAGGGATTATTTCTACCCTTATGCAGGTACAAGCAAAGCTTTGCCGCTACTCTACACACACATTTTGTTTTACCTAAGTCCATGTTGGCACAGAGACAACATACTTCCAGATCCATTTTATTACCCATCCTTGGGTTATGGCTTATTGCAAGCACGTACCTAGATTGCCATGCCTTTAGTCTAGTGGTTGTGGAACTTGTGTCGTGCCAATCGATCCTATTGTAAAGCCTTGGTACCATACAATTTTTGCTCAGTTTCCAGGTAGCTTGTATCCACCATTTGATCGAACAGAGATATGTGGTGTGGTTCTAACAAGATCACTCTTCGATAGAGTCGGCTTCTAGTCTGAGCATTGACCCTTTCATTGGGATTGAAAGTGAGTGGAGGCAAATGGGAATCGAGGTAACATGGGACCTCCAGAATGAATTCCAATGTTCTACAGAATATAGCACTTAGGCAAAGGAAGCAATCAATGTTGTCGCACATTATTTGCTCATGCTACTGAAGTGCTCAGACCATTATGCCTTGGATATTCCATCCTACACCAGAGTCTGGTTTGATCATTGGCCAATTAATGGTTTGATCTTCATCCAATGTGTGTATATTGGCTTCCCATTTTTTACACCGTGAAACTGCATAGAACTTGGGATGGGTTCTGAGACATGGAGGTGCACGTAGGTACTCTTTCAAGAAGATTACATCAAAGAGCTTGGGGCAGCGTCAATTAGGTTGTGGATCCAACTTGCTAATCCAACCTTCACTAATTTGACGCCAATGAATGTTGGTAGGAAAGTTGTCCAGGGCATCTAGGGTCCATCCACCTCGAGTTTTCATATCAGGATATTTGCCATAAAATTCCTTGATGGGGTTATTGGGAAGTGGTATCTCATCAAAATCATACCCATCATTGGAACTTGGCATGGGAGTACGAATTGGATTATCCGGATCCTGATATTCAAAATCAAATACTGTGTCATTTTTTGCTGATGGAAGCACAAGTAGTGTCAGAGGTGATGATGGGGTAGGGAGAGAATCTGGGGACATGGGGGAGAAATATGGAAGAGTGTTAGTTGCAGAAGGGAGAGTAGAGGGGAGGGGGGGAAGAACTGGGCAAATGGTTTGAGCAGCTTTGTAATCCTCAAGGGTAGGATTATCAAGGGAGGAGCAGAAGCTAGGTGTGAGGGGCTCGTAAGTTTGTGATTGTTGGGTTAGTTGAAAATGGTGAGAGGCATGAGCAAAGAGACGATGGAGGAAATAGATGTTAGGATGGAGCTCGGGGAAGGTTAAGAGGGTGATAGCAGCAAGGGTTAGTGAGGTTATGAGATTGGTAAAAAGAGTGGTTAGATATGGGAAGTTGGATGTGAGATAGGCTCTGTCATCTTTGGACACTTCTTTTTGCTGGTGCGATGGGATCATCAACTGCATGTGTGGGATATCGGTTATGTTATGCCTTGCAAATAATAGTGATGGCCTTTGTAGCAATGGCAACAAACCTGCAATAACCTTGAGGGGAGGACTACCCATGAGGCATACATATGCAATGAAGACATTCGTCTTGAGTGCTATAAACCTGGCATGTGTAGACAGGCAGACGATATTTTTCTCATCTTCGGATAAGTCTTGGTAAATTATGCGTAGGGTTTTGGTCTCTATGGAATGTTCCCATTTGATTGTTGGATGATCAGATATGATCCCGATTTGGAGTTGCTTCCATTGGATAAGCACACATGCGTTGAGGTAATCTTCTACTTGTAGAGTGGCCACAAGCTCTTGGTACACCACCGTTGTGCATTGTAGTGGGGCTTCATTGGTGTTGTCTTCCAATGCCTCATTGGTGTGCATTAGCAATTGGAGCTCAAGCTTGGAGATGATTATCTTTTGGGAGTGCATCTCATTCATTTTTTCTTTGTATTGCTGGTAGATGGTTGTATATGCCTCCTTGAGCTTTCTCATTTACAAGGTGACCTTTTCCTATTGAGGAATGTCTTCAGTGGTATTGGACCATTGGTCCAAGACTTGTGCTTCTGAAGTGTTGGCCTCTTGAGTGGTAGTAAGTTGGTCCTTTAAGATTCTGCATTCCCTCGTAAGCTCGTCAATGCTGAAGGCTCGTACTGCCAAAGACTGTTTCATGTCTTCAAGCTTGTCTTTGCAATCCTGGAGCTCTTCTTCTTTGTGAATTAGAGTGAGTCGAGCTTGTGCCACTATCTCCATCTGTTGTGATCATGTGCGGATGTCAAGGAGTTATAGTAGGTCCGTAGGATTGCCATTGCTTGTGCTACTACTGTCAGTTGTGTTTGACTTTGGTGGAGGTTGGAGGTTATATCTCTCATTGCCTTCTCTTGAGCTTGGAGAGCTTGGTTCATGTGCACTTCTTCTATCTCCTCATCTGTCTGCACCCGAAGTGCCTCGACGTCTATGGCAATTACTTGGAAACTATCTTCAATTTCTATTGCAGTCTGTCTATCCAATTCTCTTGCATATTCTTCCTTAGCCAAGCAAGTGAATAGTTCTAACATTTGGATCATTTGGCTAGCTTGATGTTGGAGAATGACAGACGGTGATCAGGTCTGGTGATATTGCTGATACAAGTGGTGCCCATGTAGCCATCCCGATGATTCTATAGTACTTGGGGGAGGTTGTTCCAATGGTATTACAGTCCCTTGTGTACAATAGTCATACTGTTGATCTGGCACTAGCTCCCCTTGTGGCTCATTGACTAGCATGGCATCGATGGGCGGTTCTAGTGAATAGCAAGCAAGTGAATAGTTCTAACATTTGGATCATTTGGCTAGCTTGATGTTGGAGAATGACAGACGGTGATCGGGTCTGGTGATATTGCTGATACAAGTGGTGCCCATGTAGCCATCCCGATGATTCTATAGTACTTGGGGGAGGTTGTTCCAATGGTATTACAGTCCCTTGTGTACAATAGTCATACTGTTGATCTGGCACTAGCTCCCCTTGTGGCTCATTGACTAGCATGGCATCGATGGGCGGTTCTAGTGAATGATGTAGCCTCAGACTCTGGTGCCGATCTTCCCTCAAGTTTTGGTGCTGATCTTGCCTTAGGCTGTGCTTGCTGTTGTTGTTGGAGATATATTGGTTGCAGTTGTTCACCAAGCTGTAGCATCTCGTGGGGCAATTCCTCAATCCTGATATTTAAAATAGGTATTTCTTCTAAGGCATTTGCACTTATCAATGAGATAGTAGGAGAAGTTGGTGACGGCTCCCATACTGGGTGAGAAGGGTATGCCCAACTCCTCAATTGGTTTTGGTGACTGGGCCAGAGTCATTTCTCTTTCTTGTAGCTCTTTTTTTATGATTATAGCCAATAAGTGTGGAATTTTACATTTTTGGCTTGATGAGCCATCTAGTTTCTTTGTAAAGAAAATGATTAAGTGCTAGACCCAGTCTTGTTTTAGCTTTCTACTCAGCAAAACAAATGTGCGGAGTGGAAGGGATCTATTCTTGCTGCACTTAACCCTTAGGATTGTGGATAGAAATTGTGTTGCTTCCTTGAGGCGATGGTTAAGGATTGTGCAAAGCAATATGCCGTCGTACTTCAAGAAACTTTGCATCGGCAGGCCATGTAGGGTATTTGGCACTGTGTGTTGGCAGTGAGAAAGCCCTTTGAATGACTGTACTATCAAGGATAATTTTTTGGGACTCTGATATACATTGATTGTATAGTACTTGCCAACCTTTGCATTATTGGAGTGATAAGAATGGAGAAAGTCCCTGATGTATGTGGTCATTGTAGGACTGTCCTCCAAGGTTTTTAGGCTCTCATGCAACCTGCCTAAGACCCCTTTGCTCTAAGTAAGATGTTGAGAGTTCACACTCAACATCATGTAATCATGTGTGCATAGCACCATCACGTGATCATATATGTGCATAGCACTAACCTTATAGAGTGCTATAAAGGAAAGGGTTAGATCCCCTAACCCTAACCCTAATTGGGTTTGTATATATTCTATTTTTTCAACTAAATCTAGTCTATAGTTAGTCATTTGTGGTGTGCTCTCTAGCTGGTGCCCTCTCTCCTCATCTCCACTCTTCTCCTCTCCCCTCTTCATATTTTGTCATGGTATTAGAGCTTGGTTCTGCCTTCCGCTGAGGCACCATCCTTCTTGTGAGAGTGATTGAGAGATTGAGAGATCGAGAGAGATTGAGTGTTCCATTCTCTTCCATTGAGAGAAAATTCCATCCATCGATAGAAGATTTTTGTCATTTATTCTTGAGAGATTTCTGTCATTTGAGAGAGTCTATTTGAGTGTTTCTTGAGAGTCTTTCAAAGAGAGATTTGTGAGAGATTTTGGATCTGCTGAGAGGGAGAGTGTTTTATTGAAAGATATATTCTCCTTCTCCTTAGGTAGAGAGAGAGATTCTCTACTACTGTCCTATTGAGATGAAGCATCTACAAGTCATGCAATAACCTCCTATCTCCTGGGCTCATAGCAACTCACAACGGTGGCCTCCAAGAAGTATAGTTCATAGCAATGCAATAGTGAGCTTCGACGACTCTCTAAAGTCCTACAACGAGCCCATGCCTTGAGAGTAGCTAGACTAAAGCCTCATGGGCTCCCTTAACACACAACCAGCACCACCCACGAGCCACCATCAAGCAACGAAATCAATGCCTCATCAAGCCATCAACGACAGAATTGTCTTTTGCTGCTATTCTGGGAGCTTTGCTCGCTAGTCACAGACTTCTCAAACATAGCCTTCTAAGGCTCCAACAGCTTGTATCTCTGCATCAACCCGCCTAGCTCACGGGCTCATGAGCAACGCTTCAGAACTACCCATGCAAGCCACCTCTACACAGTCGGCAACAAGCCCACATAACAGCAACCATCCTATGGCTCCTGCAACGAGCTCCGGCTCTATGTCAAGTCTGCACCAACGAGGTGCTACCTCCTACAACAAGGCTCTATTAACTACCAAAGCCCATTCAAGGCTCCATACCACCATCGACAAAGCGACCTCTAGCAAAGCCTAAGCTCCATAACACTTTAGGCTCCCAGCTTCCTCAGTGCACCTCCAAGCCTACGTGGCTCCTCCACGACTTTGCACAGAGCACTCTCTGACAACAGCTCCAACCTCTCATGCAGTGACAGAATCGACTTAACAATGGAATCCGAATCTTTGACGAAATTTGCAGTAGATTTCGATCCGCCAGAAGGTGACACATGGCCTGTGTGCCACATCACCTTATCTACCACGTGGTAGATAAGGCTCTCTCACTTATCGACACATGCCACGACCAGCTTAAGCCACATGGCACCCCTATCTGCACTACCACGTTAGCAACCCCGTGAGATTGCCACGTCAGCACCTTATCCATCGTGCCACATCATCTACCACACTGGCAACCACATCATCTGCCACATCACCCTACTAGCTCAGTTGCCGCATCATCAGTGCCATATAGGCAGGCCACATCATCCTACCACATCATCAACCACATCATCATTACCACATCATCTACTGACATCATCATCTGTGCCACCTCAGCTGTCCAATCAGCACTGACCTTTGCAGGCACTCACAGTGCTCCACAATCACTAGATGTGACCACTCCTGCCACCTCAGCACAGGGCTTCTCAGGCACACATCTTGCTAGGCACAGTGCCACATCATCATTGCATGTGACCTACAGTGACACATCATCATTGAGCACCATTTGCACTCCTTTTGCCCTCCACATAGATCAAGTCGTATCTCTTGATCCAGGAAGAATTTGAGGGTGTTCCAAAAAGAAGAGTCGTTCATTTTTTTTTGCTCTACGCACTTGTCACATCACGCACATATTTTGGCATAAGTTACACTCACATTTGAGCCTCATCGACAAAACCACTTCCTTCACGCACATTTGCCTCTACATCGACGCATCTGATCCAGCACTTAAAAAGAACAAAGAAAAGGAATTATTTGCTATTCTTTCATCGATCGATGGTTGGTATAGATCTAGATCATAGTAGACTAGATTGCCATAGAGGGGACGCTTTGAATTTCCCCAAGTTGCCAATCTAATCCATGCCCAAAATTCCCGATTAGTACCTACTCGGAGTCGTCCATACGCTCACATATGGTTTCACATCATTACATTACTTGAAATCTTATGTTCATCAGTTTAGTGAGCAGACTTCAGAATTCAAAGGCATTGCAGATTGTTTCAGTGGGCAGATAGCACTTGATTTCACACACATGCCACCATTGTAAAGCCTATTCGGCTATCTCATGGCATTGTGCATATCATTTCAGCCTTGTAAAGCCTCTTGGCTATTTCCGGCATCATTGCCACAAGCCTTGTAATACAGATCACATTTTATATATTGCAGTTCTATCTTCACCGACAGTTCAGAGATTTCACTTGGCATAGTCAGTGTATTTGCAGTTGATTCATACAGAGAATTTCATGACACTTTTGAGTACATTTCTTACATCATGTTGACTAGCAACCTCAATTTAGAAGCATCTGCTAAGTTAGACAACTCCAATTACGGTACATGGAAATACCGAATGGAGATCATTCTTGTACTTCAGGACAAATGGGAGTATGTCAATGGATCTACACTTAGACCATTGGACAATCCAGCCACAAGTAGCTGTACTCCATCTGTTGTCACAGCACCAGCAACGGGATCTACAACTACACAAATAGTTTTTGCACCAATAGCAAATCCTGCCATTGCTGGAGCTCAGGTAGAATGGGATAAGAAAGACAAGTATGCCTATCATTTGATCAAGCAGAATGTGCAAGATGTCATGCTAGGACAGCTCAACACAGTCAAGACATCAAAAGAAGCATGGGATATGTTCGTAGCTCTCTATGAGTCCAAGAACACATCTAGGATTCTCACACTGAGAAACCACATCAACCAGAGTTTTCGCAACAACAGTGAAACCGGTCATGCTTATGTACTCCGCATAAAAGACTACAACAATCAACTTGCAGCAACAGGAGAGACTATGAACCCCATAGAAATAGTTCAAGTAATCCTGAATGGACTAGGAGAGGGATACAAAAAACTAGTCCAAAGTATTACCATCCAACAGCAAATTTCGACACTGGAAGAACTTTAGTAAGTCCTACTTGGTGAAGAACTTAGGACTCATGCCATTCAAGCATGTAAAGGTCATTCTAATGATCACGCATTCATAGCTTCAGACAGAGGCAAAGGCAAAGGCAAAGGTAGAGGTAGATCATATCAGAAAAGTAGTCATCATCATCAACAACAAAATCAAAGTCAGCATCAACATCAGCATTAGCATCATCCTCAGCAACATCAGAATCAGTAAAGAGGAAATCATTCCAACCGAGGAAGATTCCAAGGATGAGGGAATGCATCCACCAATGTGTCAAACATTCAATGCAACTACTGTTACAAGTTTGGACACTATGAAAAAAATTGCCGCAAGAAGCAGTACGACCAAGGCGGTCAATCTAGCAGTAATCGAGAAAATTCTCGAGGCAGAGGAAATCATTGTGGACATTCTAGTCATAGTCATTTTGCAAATGAACATGGGAATATGTTTCTTGCAAGCAAGGAATCATCAGATTAATACAGTGTACCTAGGCACTGATTTCAATCCCAAAGAGGATTTCAGCTATCAAGTCGACCAAGTTGAATAGGATCCTTGGTACATTAATAGCGGTGCATCATCTCATATGACAAATCATCAGGAATGGTTCACAGAAATGAAGCCATTAGAAGGTCAAAAAAATGTCATCTAAACAGCAGACAATACACCGAATCCAGTTCAAGGGACAGGTGTTATTCCTATGAACAATTTCAATGGTACAAAAGGACTAGTGAAAGATGTGCTCTATTTCCGAAGCTCAGCAAAAACATTTTGTCAGTAGGTCAAATGACGGAACACAATTACAAAGTCATCTTCGATAGTGATGAATGCACTATCAGAGATAAATCCAAAAGATGTCAGCTAGTAGCAAAAGGTGTCAAGGAAGGATGCTTATATAGAATGCTAGATACAGTACCAGATAAGCATGCCATGTCAGCTCAACCACAACAGATGCCACTATCTGCAAAATGGCACGAGATATGATCATGTCAATTTCAAGTACTTGTTAGATCTCAAGAATCAGAATATGGCAATTGGGATTCTGAAGCTACAGTTTCTTGGAAAAGTTTACGAAGCATGCTGCTTCGGCAAACAAAAGCGAACCAACTTTGTCAGAAGTACCTCTTGTGCACAAGGTATTCTTGATTTGATACATACACATGTATGGGGTTATGCCCAAACCCGCAGCATCAATGGTTCACTTTACTACTTGACTTTCATCGATGACTACAGTAGATATTGTTGGGTCTACTTTCTAAAAGAGAAATCTAAAGTGTTTTCCAGATTTTAAGAATTTAAAGCCATGGTAGAAAACCAAACAGGTAGAAAGATCAAGGTCATGAGATCAGATAGAGGAGGTGAATATAGTCTTAAGCATTCATGAACTTTTGTAAAAATCACGGCATTCGAAGACAATTCACATGTGCAGATACTCCTCAGCAGAATGCAAGAGCTGAAAGAAAGAATGGGACTTTAGCAGACAGTGCTAGAGCAATGCTTAGTGAAAAGCATCTTTCAAATCAGTATTTGGTAGAAGCAATAGCTACAGCAAACTACTTGCTTAATCGGCTTCCTACCGAATCGATATAGGGTATGACTCCTTATGAAGCATTCACTAGACAAAAGCCACATATTGGGCATCTCTGCATATTTGGTTGCATAGCATATGCCCACATACATGATGATCATCGTAGGAAATTAAATGCAAAGTCATGCAAATGCATCATGGTTGGCTACAGTGAAGAAAGCAAAGCATATAAATTGTAAGATCCCATCAACCGCAAAGTCATTATCTCCAGAGATGTAATCTTTGATGAGGAATCAGAATGGAAAACCTCACCTACATAGGAGATAGAAGCATCGACTTCACGGTCATCTACAGAACAGGTTGATGAAGAAGAGCAAGAATTGCTAGCAACACCCCAAGCAGAGCCATAGCAGCTCAGACGTTCTACTAGGGAAAGCAGACCACTAACCAGATTGACATATGCTCAGAAAGGCAAAGCAATTCAGGTTGAAACCACCAATTATGCTCTTATGACTACCATCATGGCTACAGAAGAGCCAGTGTACTTTGAAGATGCAGTAAACAAGCCAGAATGACAAACTGCTATGAATGAAGGAATGGATGCTTTGTATAAAAATAATACTTGGGAATTATGTGACCTTCCACCAAGAAAGAAGGCCATAGCAAACAAATGGGTATACAAAGTGAAGTATAATCTAGATGGTAGTATTCAGAGATACAAAGCGACTAGTTGCAAAAGGATTTGCACAACAATATGGTCAAGACTATGATGAGACTTATGCTCCAGTAGCAAAGATGGGGATTCCATACGGTTCTTGATATCACTAGCGATACTCAGCAAATGGAATGTGTACCAACTCGATGCCAAGAATGCACTTCTCAATGGTAATCTAGACGAGGAAGTCTACATGCAACAACCAGCAGGTTATGTTGAACCAGGAAAGGAGAATAAGGTTTGCCATCTCAAGAAAAGTCTCTATGGGTTAAAACGAGCACCCAGAAGTTGGTACAGTAGAATTAACAAGTATTTTGCTGATCTGGGATACATGAAGTCCAATGGAGATCATACTCTCTACTACAAAGTTCAAGGGGAAGACATTAATATTGCACTTTGGTACGTAGATGATCTGATTGTGACTGGAAGCAAGGATAGCTTCATCAGAAAGCTGAAACAAGACTTATCTGCAGAGTTCAACATGAAAGATCTTGGACTTATGCACTATTGTCTTGGAATTGAGTTCTGGAGAGATTTACATAGCACATTCATGAGTCAACTCAAGTATGTTGACAGTCTCCTGAAGAAGTTTCATATGGCAGACTGCAAGATTGCAGCCACTCCCATGGAGCAAAGTTTGAAACTTACTAAAGATTCAGAAAAGCCTACAGTCAATGATAGATACTATAGGCAGCTCATCGAATCTCTTATATATCTAACAATCACACGGCTAGATATTTTTTATGTAATAAGCTCACTAGCACAGTTTATAGCAAATCCAAAATAGTCTCACTAGAATGCAACCAAAAGAGTCTTGAGATACATAAGAGGTACAAGACAGTTTGGGATAAAATACAAAGGAAGTCATCCACGGTTGCATGGATACTGTGACATTGACTATGCCAAATATCATGAGACCAAGAGATCGACATAGCGATATGCATTTTTCCTTGGCCAAGGTGCTATATCATGGTTGTCAAACAAACAGCCAATTGTTTCTTTGTCTTCGACTAAAGCAGAATATAGAGCACTCACTGTAGGTGCATGTGAAGCTATATAGCTCAAAAGACTATTGTCAAAAATAGGTTACTTTGATGAGTCAAAGCCAACAATAATATACTGTGGTAATCAATCGGCTCAAACATTCGCCAAAAATCCAGTATATTACTCCAGGACAAAGCACATTGATGTCAGAGAGCACTTCATCAGAGAAAGAGTGTTACTTGGTGACATCACACTGCAGCATTGTGATAGCAAAGAGAATATTGCAGACATCTTTACCAAACCACTCGATAAAGAGCTATTCGAGAAACACCGACTAGCTCTTGGTTTGATGTAGAGGAAGGACATTCCCATTAAAGAGGTGTGATAGAATGTAATGTTCAGTCCTTCGATTTCCTAGAATCATCATCTTGAGGGAAGGCCTACTTCATGATGTTGATCTTGAGGGAAGGTGTTGAGAGAGTTCATGCTCAACATCGTGTGATCATGTGTGCCTATATAGCACCATCATGTGATCATATGTGCATAGCACTAACCTTATAGAGTGCTATAAAGGAAAGGGTTAGATCCCCTAACCCTAACCCTAAATGGGTTTGTATATATTCTATTTTTTCAACTAAATTTAGTGTACAGTTAGTCATTTGTGGTGTGCTCTCTAGCTATGCCCTCTTTCCTCATCTCCACTCTTCTCCTCTCCCCTCTTCATATTTTGTCAGATGTTGCTTCCTAGGAAAGAGCATAAGTCGATGTGGATGGCCAAACAAGTTCTAGTAACTGGGCCCTGTCAATGGTTGTGTAGGCCGGTGGTGACTAGGGTGGCATTTGTTCTTCTTGGTCATGCACTGAATCCTTTTTGAAGCTATCACTCTGGACCACAAATGCCTGTGGTCATCGTGGTTGCGAGGATGTAGATGGCTGTGAACTTTGGAGGGGGTCTTGTCGTTGAGGCGATGGGCTCTTTCTATGCATCCTCTATAGTGGCGGCATCTTTTTTAAACCTGCATCCATGTGCATGTGGTGTACCATTTATCATTAGATTGGTTGGCATGCCAGTATAACCTTTCTCTGTGCGTGTGAGAGAGCTTATTTTTATACATGCTTTGAGAGTGTGGAATGAAAGTGTGTGGTACAATTATTCATGAAATCATCTATGTGTCTAAGTGAAAGTGTGTGAGTGCACATAACCTCGGTATGACCTTTCTATGTGTGTGTGAGAGAGCTTATTTTTATACATGCTTTGAGAGTGTGGAATGAAAGTGTGTGGTACAATTATTCATGAAATCATCTATGTGTCTAAGTAAAAGTGTATGAGTGCACATAACCTAGTAGGCTAGGTAGAGACTAACTATATGCTTTTTTTTGTTGTTGGGATTTTCATAGGGCAATTAGATCTCAAGCATCACTTCTGAGCCCTAGGTTAAAATCGATTGATGCTACCTATATGTGCGAAGATGTACATATGCCAGTGAGTCCTCATGATACAATCTAATCCTAACTAAGGAAGACTTGGCTTTCCAAATCTTCATTTTTGTTGGAGATGGCTTGCGTGTTGATGTAGTAGCGCTTTAGTCGGCTCCCATTTTTTGTTGTGTTGAATTGGACTCCATCCAATGTTTCTAACAGCACAGCTCTGATGGAATTCATCTTTCATACCCGGTATGGTCCTTAACCGAGATACTTCAATTTTTCCTTGTGTACTTTGGCATTGTATAACAGGACTAAGTCGCCTTCCTTGATGTCTTTAGCTTTAAGATTTTTATCAAACCATGCCTTTCTTCTATGTCTTTCTATTGTCATGGCATGGTAGGTGACTAGTCTTGTCTCTATATGCTTCTCCAACTGATAGATGCTTCCTTTCAAAGATTCATGGTCTCCCATGCATTCCTGTACTGCTATGCATAGGCTTGGTATTACAAATTCTAGTGGGACCACAACTTCAAGGCCGTATACACCAATTGAAAAGGTATGTTCCCTGTATTGATCTTGATTGGTTCTGTATGCCCATAAGGTTGCATTCAGTTTCTCTGCCCAATCAGAACACTGTGGTTCTACTACCTTGGTGAGGATGATGCATATTATTTTGTTGGTGGATTCGTCCTGTCCATTCCCTTGGGGATAGTAGGGTGTGCTTTTTCTATGGATTACCATGAAGCCAGACAAGAGTTCTTGGATTACCTCACTGACAAAATGTGTGTCTCTATCTAACATAATTTCAATGGGGCATCTGAATCGGGTGATCACATTTTCATATAAGAATCTTGTTGTGCTCCTGGCATCTACCTTTCTGACTGCTTTAGCTTTAGCCCATTTTGTAAAGTAATTAGTGGCCACAATGATGTAGCATACCTGTGTTCTTTTTGCTTCTGGATGGATGGGGCCCACATAGTCAATCCTCCATTTTTCAAATGGTTTTTGTGTAATAACTATTGTTAGGGGATTGAAGTCTTTGTGTTGTGGTTTAGTAGTTCGTTGGCATACATCACAGCCTTTTACATATTCATAGGCATCTACCCACAGTGTTGGCCACCAGCAGCCTGCAAGGAGAACTTTTCTTGTTATGGCTTCCCCTTGGAAGTGTCCTCCTACAATGCCTTCATGGACTGAATTCACTCAAGATTGGCATGATCTCATGAGGCATTACACATTTTCTTAATATCTGGTCCTTGCCCATCTTGTACAGTTGTCCTGCAATGAGTTGATAGGGTGCAACCTTTAGAATCATTTTTCTAGCATCTACTGCTTTCATTTCAGAGAGTGATGTTCTTGCCATTAAGTACCCAATGATATCTCCACACCACTCTAGAACAACATCTATTTGAAATAGTGTGGCATCTGGTAAGTCGTCTTCTACTCCAATGGCTTCTTCTACCAACTTGACATGAGACATGTGATCGGCAATGTAGTGTTAGGCACCTTTGCGGACCACTATTTTGAAGTTGAATTCTTGAAGCAAGAGGAGCCATCTGGTTATTCTTCTTATTCTACACGGACGGTTCACAAGCTAAAGCAATGCTTGATGGTCGGTGTAGAAGACAAAATCATTTGCTAGTAGAGAGTGCCAAAATTTCTTTACACTATACACCATTGCTAGGGCTTCTCTTTTTGTGATGGTATAGTTGATCTCTGCATCATTGAGTTGTCGACTGGTGAAGTAGAATGGGTAGTCTTTCTTATGTTCACCAAGTTGACAAAGCGCACTCCCAATTGCATACTTGGATCCATCAATATGAACATGAAAATCAATATCCCAATTGGGAGATATAAGGATGGGTGCCGTGTGATTGGGCACCACTTTAAAAGCTCAAAGGCTTGGTCACATTCTTTGGTCCATAAGAATTCCACTAATAATTTGTAAAGTGGTCTAGTTATCATGGCATACCACAATATAAATCTTCTATAATAGCCAACATGTCCCATAAAGACCTGTACACCTCTAACCTCTGCTTGTCTATCCAACAATTGAGACCCTTAGCCCACAAAGGAAACAATTATGCATATGATGTTAGAGCTACATGATTCTAGCACTGCAAATGTTTTGTAGTTTTTCCCTCGACATCCTAATGAGATATCCTTGGATACATGGGTAGAACTCTTAGCACTTTGCCCACTGAGTTGACTAAATGTTGTTGTAGTAGGGGCAATGATGAAGGGTTACAATCGTTTGGATTCTTATAGTTCTTTATCTCTTGTTGTATTTTTCCCATGGGTATGAAGAGGTATATCTTCAAAAACTTTCAAATCATGACTTAGTGCAATTGCTTATGTTTGAATGACCAACTTTCCATCCAAAAACACCTGTAAAAACTTATTCATAAATGACTTGAAAGCTATGAACATGACTTGCTAGAATGTGGTCGGGGCATTACAAAGGCTGAATGGCATGACTCTATATGCAACAATACTCCATTCTGTAGCAAATGCTATTTTTGATTGGTCTTTAGGAGCAATTTGCACTTGGTTATAGCCATTGAAGCCATCCAAGAAGCTATATATTTTGAAGCCTGCCACCTTTTCCAACACTGTTTCTGTTAAGGGTAGGGGATAGTGATCCCTAATTGTGGCAGCATTCACATTCTTTAAGTTTACACATATTCTGAGCTTCTTGTTGTGTTTAGGTACAATGATGATGGGTGAAACCCAATCAATGTGCTCTATCTCATAAATGAATCTGGCATCTAGGAGTTTTTCTAGCTCGTCACATAAACCATGGTGCCATACTTAGGATTTGTGCAATAAGGTCCACATACCTTAGAGTCAGTACCTTCCCTTATAGGTATCATGTGTACTGCCACGTCTGGTGAAATTCCTTTAATCTCTTTGTATGACCATGCTAGGCAGTCACGGTATTCCATTAGGAGTGCTTTGAGTTTGGTTTCATCTTCTTGTCGAAGCTGTTTCCCAATGAAAATCAATTTTTCTTCCTCCCCTTCAAGGGCAAGGTTTATTGTGCATGTTTTTGCCGGTCCCTCATAGACTGGAGTTTCTCCAATGCTATCAGTTTCTTGAACTTTAGATTCCCTTAGTGGTCTTGGCATTGCTATTGGCGCACTGCCACTTGTGTAATTCTTGAAGTATTTTGGCACTTCTTGAAGATCGGCCTCTGATGGTGTTGAACTAGCCTGACATGTGCCATGTGTATCGGCTAGAATAGTTGCATTTACCAATTTGTTAGGCTCTTTTTGACTTTCTTTTTCTGAAGTCTCTTGATCGAGCTTTTGATTGAGCTTCATCTGCACATGTGGCTTATATTTACGAAACTTCTTACGTTGGGAAGTGTGGGGTAACTTTTCCACTGGTAAGGTGTTTCCCAGTAAGGGTTCATTTGCTGCACATACTCCTTCCAGTCCCTCAAGGGACCATTCAAAAGGCGGTGGTTCTGATTTTGAGGGAGCTGGTTTTGCAAGGTACAATTTAACGATCCTTGTTTGGACTCATTCGAATTCATTGAAGTGTTCGACCTTGGCTTTTCTGTGATTTCCTCCTTTAGCTTTCTTGTGGGATCTTCAGCTGTTATTTAACTTTGGAGGTTCAACTTTTGGGAGCTTGACTGCCATTAGGGCATGCAGAATAGCTAAGTCATTATATCAAAGATTTGATCTTCAATTTCAGCATTCTCATCCTCTGTTTCAAGGTCCCAAACAAAATCTGAGTCATCATTGGTATGGCCATGTACCTTCTTCAAGTTCATTATCCCACTCGAGGTCAGCCATAAAGAATGGCATCTCTAGATCGGTTGGTTCTTCATGTGTGAGTGGAGGATCTACCTGTAGCACCATAGCATCAATCTGCGAGAAGATGGGGTTTAATGAATGGCAGTTGTCGATGGTTGCCAATGTTTGTATCCAATTATTGACATTGCTTTGTGAATCACCTGCTATGCCAAGGGAGCTGATTTGCTTGAGATTGTTGTGGAAGATGTGTCATCCAATGCTCTAGGCACAATTGGTTTTATAGCTCTTGTTCCCACATTCATCCTGATTGCAGTGTCACGATTCTAGATTGCCAGTCTATCAGTTCCCCAATCATGGAGGGCTAATGCTTCCCGTAACCAAGGACATCCTAGTAAGATTTAATAGGATTTTTTGGGGAGATCCAAGATTGAGAATTAAAGGAAAAAGTAGACTCCTGCAATCTTTGTGGACACGCCATTTACTATTCCCAAGGGTTTAGCCCGTGAATCATCCATCGCAAGGCATATGTTGAAATTAGCCTTTTGCATTAGTGGGAGACCCCATTCTTCGTAGAGCTCCTTTGATAGGACATTTACACCTGCTCCATCATCTACTATGGCTTGGACTTCATTATATGCCTTGTGGATCAAAGGCACAATAATGTTGCATATGTCATCTCTCTCACCCATCCGCACAGGGATATCTTTGATGTCGTTCATAGGTGAAGGGGGATTTGTGAGTTCAATCCATCCTTTGAAACTTTCCCAAAGATTGGGACAATTTCATAGGAGGATTCCGATGGGAATTGACACAGGCAACTTAGAATGCTAGAGAGTGCGGCTCCTTCAAGTTGATGTGGCAGTACATTATGTTATGGAGTCTCTTATTGGAACATTGGAATAGAGGCTCAAGTACAATATTAATACTTTGTGGGGCCAAATCATGGATTGGGTCTTGAGCTTGTTTCTTAGCCTCAAATTGAGCTTGTTTCTTTTGTACCCATTGTTGAAGTTTCTGAAAACAAGCCTTCTCCACCTCTGCATTTGGGTATGGAGCTTCTTTTATTTGAGGCTCAGGAGTTGATGTGGATGAGCTCGGCTGCTCATTGCTTGGCGGAAGTGGAGGCACTTGTGCTTTCTTTTTAAGAAGTCACTTTGGTTGGATTGGAATGTTAGGGTCCTTGGTGGCCTCTTTCTGTTGGCATGTAATTACATTTACAGGTTGTGATATTACACTTGCTGGACCCAGACTTTGATGGTCCACCCCAATGATGTCGATTGGGATGTCAAGCTTAACCTCTGTTTGTTGTGGGACTTTATTTTTCATGGGACAATCTATACAGGCATGTCCTATGCCACAATCTCTGCAGAGTGGTTGGAATGTAGCGGGGCTACCACGATGAGGGCACTTTGCGATCCGGTGATTTTCTCCACAACCATACCACTTGACTGGTGCTCGATATGTGTTGGGACGTATTTGATTTGTAAAAACTGGTATTAGACTGGGTACCCTGTTCCATATTCAAATGATGAGTCTACTTCCTCAACTTGTAATTGATGTATTGGAATTGCTTGAGGAGCTGGATTTGGTGCTCTTGGATATGGTCATGGATTCAGATTCCTGAGTAGTTGTGGGACTTATATCCGAATGGGAACAAGATTTAGCCTCAGAGCTGGTGGCACTTGTGCAAGTCCGGTTGCCTATACACTGGCATGGGTGCCGCTTGATATTATTGAGGTCGAGGTAGGTTTTTGCGCATGTTGAACATGCAACTGTTTTCATCATGGCCACTGACGCCGCAAATATGGCACCACAACCTTGGCGGTGGATTTAATTGTGCAATGATCCTGGCTCTTAAGACTAGGCACTCATTTGCTATATGATTGGCTATGCAATGTGGACACCAGACATTTTCTCGTTGTGGATATGTCTGAGTTGGCGGCTGAGACAAGTGAAGTTTTTATTGGGAGGGGGGGATTTGCACAAAGGGGAGGGGAGGGAGGTGGAGGGGGGAGGGAAGAGGAGGGTGGAGGGGTAGATGAGGAGTGGGTGGAGGGGGGTGGGGTGGAGCGGGATGTTGTGGCGGGCAAGAAGGAGGGGTGGGTGAAGGACGGGTGAGGGGGTGGGCAAACGAGGGGTGGGGCAGAGGGAGACGCTACGGCAAGGAGGAGGGCACTATGGAGGGGTGCTGGCCCTTAGCAACAGCAGCAAGGGCCTTAAGGCCCTTGCTTAGTATAGATTTGTAGTTAGTTTTAGGTGCATGGAGCGGCCGGCGAGGGGCGGTAGAGAGAGAGAGAGAGAGAGTAGGGGGAAGAGAGAGAGCGAGAGAGAAAGCGAGAGAGAGAGAGAGAGAGAGAGAGAGAGAGAGAGAGAGAGAGAGGTGGTGGTGGAGGGAGGAGGGAAGGGTGGTGGAGATACAAGGGGGGTGGGGGAGCAATGGAGGGAGGGAGGGGTGGAAAAGGGGTGGCAGAGATGGAGGGGGTGTGGGGGGAGGGGAAATGGAGGGAGGGAGGGGGTGGGCAGGGGCAAATGGAGGGATGGAGGGGGTGGGCGGGGAGGAAGAAAGGGTGGTGGTGGAGGGAGAAGGGGGGGGGGGAGGGGGTGTTGGTGGAGGTGGGTAGAGGGGAAGATGGAGGAGGGGGGTTGGGGGGGGGAAAGAAAGGGTGGTGGTGGAGGGAGAGGGGGGGGGAGGGGTGGTAGAGATGGAGGGGCGGTGGAGAGGGAATAGAGGGAGGGAGGGGGGATTTGGGTGGTGGAGATGGAGGGGAGGGTGGAGGGGGAGATGGAGAGGGGGAGGGGGGATTTGGGTGGTGGAGATAGAGGGGAGGGTGGAGGGGGAGATGGAGGAGAGGGAGGGGATGTGGGTGGTGGAGATGGAGGGGAGGGTGAAGGGGGAGATGGAGGAGGGGGAGGGTGAAAAACGGAAAACTTGACAAAAAAACTTTGACGAAAATCCAAAGGGAGGAAGAGATGGTTACCTGAACACTCTCCAAGTCTTTCTCAATGTAATGGGATTGTTGAGGACCAATGGATGGTGGGTCGATGGCTAGGTTATCGCCTGCGAGATGGGCTCGAAGTAACTTACCATGTGAGGATGGGAGTAGGGTAGTGGTCGATGGAGAGGGAGGAGTGTCTTACATAGGTCTCAGAATGGGAAAGAGGATGGAGGCAAGATGTGAAAGAAAAAGTATGAGAGGGATGGGTGCTCTTTTATAGGGAAGGAGGGGGTTCTGTGGATTTAGTCAAATACATGTGCACCTTTAAATTTATCCAAGTTTGACTAGGGAGGTGGTTTTAATTTTTCTTTTGGGTTATGGCATTTAGAACCTTTAATCATCAATTGCCCATAACTTTTGGCAGTTGTGTCAGAATGTGATTCCGTAAAAAGGAGAAACCATCACATGGTCTAATTTATTTCTTAAGGTGCTATTTTTCCAAAAAACATGCATTTTTCTACACCGATAACGAAGAGTTTCAGCTAGGATTTTTTTATTTTTTACTTAGTTGGAAAAATTTTAGCTCTCCTAGCTCTTGAGTGATACGTTCATGAAAGTTTGAAGTAGTTTGTTTTTTACACATACCTATGTATGTTTACTCGTTACTTGAGATGCCAGTCTCACCAACAATGATGCCAAATGTTGGCTCTTTCCCATGGCTTCTGTGGCAGGAAGAGCAGGGTATTCTCAATATGCAGGGTTTCGAGGCTTTTTGTCACCTACAGATATATCAGGGTTGTCGTTTGTAATATACGTGTAGCTTAGGACCTCGAGTCATGTTTTGGTGAGAGACGTACGCTTAAGTGTGGTAAGCAAACATAGTGCATGCATGTGTAAAAGGAATGTGTATCATCATGGTTGAGGCAATGAAGGCTTTCATCTTCATTGGCAGTTGCAAGGTTTAGGAGGAATTTAAGGGTTAGGAGGAGGTTCCAGGGTTTAGAAGAGGTTCCAAGGTTAGAAGGAGTTCCAAGGTTTAGAAGGAGGTTCCAAGGTTTAGAAGGAGGTTCCAAAGTTTAGAAGAGGTTCTAAGGTTTAGAGGGAGGTTCAAGGGTTAGAAGGAGGTTCCAAGGTTTAGAGAGAGGTTCCAAGGTTTAGAAGGAGGTTCCATAGTTTAGAAGGAGGTTCCAAGGTTTAGAGTAGAGTACATGGTGGAGAACTCGTCTCCCTTGTAGATCATGGAGATTAAGGGTTGAGGAACTAAGGGTTTAGGGGGATCATAGGAGTGGGAGAGGAAGAAGGTGTAAGAGCATGGGGGAAAGAAGAGAGAGGAGGGAGGAGGAGAAGGAGGAGGAGGGAGGAGAAGGGAGGAGAGAGGAGGAGGATGAGGAGGGAGGAGGAGGAGAAAGAGGGAGGAGGAGAAGGGAGGAGGAGAAGGGAGGAGGAGAGGGAGAGGATGGGTTGCAAGGTTGGAGGACAGGGGAGGAGGAGTTGCAAGGTTAGAACATGTTTTTGGATGTGGAGTGCAAGGAAGCATGGACACTTGAGACAATTGTTTGGAATACCAAAGTAGAATTCAACACAATGCCCCAAAGAGTGCCGCAGGCTTCATTCCATTATGGGGTATTTATACAAGTTGGAGAGCTTCTCTCTCTGCATGTAGGAATTATAAGATATTCTCTCTCTACATGTAGAACTTGCAGATAGAAGTTGCATGTAGAACTCGCATGTAGGAGTTGCATGTAGAACTCACATGTAGGAGTTGCATGTAGAACTCGCATGTAGAACTCACATGTAGAAGTTGCATATAGAACTTGCATGTAGAACTAGCATGTAGAACATGCAAGTTGGATTTCTAAGAGGGATTATTTCTAGCTTTATGCAAGTATAAGCGGAGCTTTGCCGCCGCTACTCTACACACACATTCTACACACACATTCTGTTCTACCTAATTCCATGTTGGCACAGAGACAACAGTTATGGGTTCGGATTTTACAATAGCTCTACTATTGATGTGTTTTCATAAAAGCTCAACTCAATTGCTCATCTTGGAAACAGTGTGATGTGTGTTACCAATTATTTTTAATGTAAAGCTTAAATCATCTTTATCCCATTCGGCTTTTTTCTTAGAAATCCAAAAGTTCTCAATTCTTATGTAGCTCCTTAGTCTAATTAGTTCCTTGTCTTTAGCAATGAGGTCCTTATCTAGCTGCTGTTGCAATGTAATTGTGGTAAGACCATCTCTGTCTATTAGTACGCTGAGTTTTTATTTCTATCTTACGTGCCATAATGATTTAAAGCCAAGACTTCGAATATGACTCTTTGCATGTTTGGAATTATATCCTTTATCATTATAACTTGCAACTTGGAAGCTTCTCTTTTTTGTGATTTATTTCTTGGCAATATGTAACTAGTTTCTATTTTTAAATTGGTTGAATCAAAAGTTGTTGTTTTGATCGCTAATTTCTCTAGATTGGCTATTGATCTTTTCTCTACTATCTTTGGCATTTCTTTCCCACCAGTAGACATCTTTGAGCACTACATAAATATAAATTGTTTGGATCATGTCAATAATTAATACCTATATAAAAAACATCTATTTACCTTTCATACCAACTATTGATAGCACGATAGAATGATGATTCAACAATTATATACTAATAGCAAGATTCAATATTGTTGGAAATTGAGTTTTATTTCCTTGTTTTTTGCATAACAAGCATACAAAATTGCATTAGCTAATAGTCTTGATGCATTGGCAATACAAGTTAAGAGAACTTTATCAATATAAGGTAAATAGACAATGCTAGTTAAAGCTCTCTATCTATGCCTATTAAATTTACTACTACCATAAATCATGGAGACCAAGTTTCCTACGTAGCTCTATGCTCTCCTCCTCATCAACCTCTTTGCAAATGATGTTGCCAAGTGCAAAATCACTAGTACTCCTCTGTGGTGGCACTTGCTTTGCTCTCAACATATCCACCAATAGACCACCAACAAAGCCATAAATTGATACCGTAGTTGCCTCATAGTGCCATTCACCAATCCCCCCATAATTTTTATTCAATTGTAATCACTACTGTAAATTCAAAGCACACTTAGCTATTGAAATCTTATAAAGTCCAAAGCCTGCATAAACCAATAAAAACTGTAATAAAAAAGGGGGGAAAGCTTAACTTGTCAGGAGACAAAGGGAAGGAAAAATATATTTTTTAGAGGGCCAAGTGGTTACTAAGTGATAGGGGAAATTGGGGTTTTAGAGTTTCAAAGTAAGAGGAGGGAAGGACTAAGGAGTAGTGTAGGAAGGAGAAGGGAAGAGGAGTGTAGGAAGGAGAAGGAGGAGTGCAGGATAGAGAAGGGACGGACTAAGGAGTAGTGTAGGACGGAGAAGGGACGAGGAGCGTAGGAAGGAGAAGGAGGAGATTAGGAGGAGGAGCATAGGAAAGAGAAGGAAGGAGGAGGAGACTCAATGGCAAAAGAAGGGAGACCTATGATGGATGGCTAGGATCCTTACTAATAGGTCTCTTATATATTTACTCTGCCTCCTCGATTGGAAGGCTAGGATATTTTTCAGTTTTTTTTTACTTCCTTGAAACATGTTACAAGGTTGCCTTTTTTCTTTGCCTCCTACATGGAAGGCTAGAAACATCACTGTATTTTCTGTATTTATTTTTTGGTGCTTCCTTAATGCACGATTGCAAAGTTTCTTTTTCTTTTTCTTTTTGCCTCCTTCATGGAAGGCTAGGAATGTAACTGTATTAAACATGCCTCCTTAATGGAAGGCTAGGTTTCCTTTATTACCCTCTCAATAGAAGGATTAGATTATTGGGGATGATCAATGGAGGACTTGTGTGCACAAAGAAGATTTGCTTGGGAACATTAACCAAAAAATCGTTCGAGCTATTAATTATCCAAAAGGCATTTATTTTTTTCTTGCCAAATTTCCATGCATCTATGTGAATAGTGTTTGTGACCTCTTTGATTCCAAGCATCATGTTAGAAAGTCCAGAATCAACTAGAGATGTAATATGTGAGAAAATACATGAATGAGCATTTGTAATCCACCTAAAACTATTCTTGTGGGATTTATAGTTGCACATAAGATAAGGTAGAGTTCCAATGTTAGTTTTCCCAAGTCCAAATAGATTAGTTCTCTCTTTGATGCATGTTGTATTCTCGCATTCTGTCAAAGAGCATCCTTCGAATTCCAAGCTAGATACCCTTTTCTTTGCTAACATTTGGCATAATCTTTTGCAAATAAAGGTTGGTGTTTGTGGGATTCGTCAAGTCCAACGATAAATAGATGTGAATGCAAGTATTGAATTTCACTAAGGATATGATCCTCCTTAAACCAAGGTTGGGAGGCATTCCAATTTGGGCACCTCCTATCAATGATATCAAAAACCAAGATTCTGATTTTATCTTTGTGGCAACTACTTGGCATAACATTCATTAATTTACAAAGTGAGCAACATGCTTTGTATAGTTCTTCAATAGCAATGTATGGGTTAGGAGGAAGAGGAGGGATATGGTTAAGACCTTTAGAAAAAAAACCCTTAATTTCAAATGATGACAAATAGAAGTGTTAGTACTAGTAAGAGCATGTGGTTCATTCAAAAAGTCCATAGTTATAAATGGAGCAAAGTGTTTGCTTTGTGCACATAACATGAATAAACCTCTTCAAGTATTTTCTATCCACCACCAACATTTTCAATCCATTCCCTTAAGTATCCAAGGATCTTTGAGGAACATCACTCGAAAGAAATTTTCGTGCTTGTGTCCCCTAAGTCGTGGTAGTGCTTTGATCCATGCATAGGCCCTTTGGAGGAGTAGGAAGACGAGGACCCATGTGGAGTGGAAAACTTGGATTTTTTGCCTGAGCCTTTGGATGTGAGTCAATAGCAAGGCTGGGTTTAAGAATCTGTTCAATCACTGCTGCAAGAGGAGTGTGGTTGATCTTGGGAAGAAGTGGGGAGTTTGGAGTAGCTTGAGATAAGGTTTTTGCCCGTTCAAGTAGCTGCTCTTGAAAAAATATAAAAGGCAATAAATGATGTCCTTACCTCAAGAGGGAGGGAAGCCACCCATGCTATGAATGCATAGAACTTAGCTTTAGGAGAATCAATCTTAAAGAGGGAGTGGAGATTGTGTATCATAAACCATAGCACCCACATGATCGAAGAAGTGTGACCAGATCCATCCCGAGAAGAGCATCGACACTTAATGTAAGGTCTATGAATGCTCCATAATGTCTTGAGATATTATTTATTTCCAGTTTTTTCTGCAGGAATGGCTTTGGTTCTAAATTAGACACTATGACTGGCACATTTAGATGGATCAAAGGTGTGTAGAGCAAAGCGTGGAAGAGTAAAATTCAGGTCAGTAGAAAGATACACTTTCTCTTGCCAAATAGACACATTACATTGGTTCATAGCCTCCGAAGAAAGGCTGCATAAAGTAATGAGGGAACCTAAGGTAAAGGGGGCCCAATAATTTAAGGTTTCAAAGGCCCAAAGCTTATGAGAAAGCCCAACAGAGTCCAATTCCAACTATCTAGGGGGCAAAAGGGGGATAAAGGAAGCAAATTCAAAAAAAGGATTGTTAGAGGTGGCTTCACCAAAGGAAAAGGCTTGGATTAAGTTGGCTAGAGCCTCTTTCTCTTCTATGTCTAGTTTGTCATCAACATCATCCATGGGATTGAGAGGGATGCAAGTAGTCAAAGCCGGGAGAGAGATCAAGGGAAGGTTGTTTACTAAGAGGAGCTTGTTGGCAATGGCTGGAAGACTCTTGTTATAAAACTCCAAGTCTTGTTCATCCGCGATATTCATGTCGTTGAGTTGTCAGAAAAACTTGTCTAAAGTTGCACTGGCAAGATGAGGATCCTTACGAAAGGTCAATAGCAACTGTAACCAATCATTGAGGGAGGCAATGCTGAATTGGCTGAGGGAGTGTTTGGCAAAATATGAAGAGGGAAGAGGGGAAGATTGGAGATGAGGAGAGAGGGCACAGCTAGAGAGCACACCACAAATGACTAATTGTACACTAAATTTAGTTGAAAAAATAGAATATATACAAACCCATTTAGGGCTAGGATTAGGGGATCTATTCCTTTCCTTTATAGCACTCTATAAGGTTAGTGCTATGCACATATGATCACGTGATGGTGCTATGCACACATGATCACATGATGTTGAGCATGAACTCTCACACCTTCCCTCAAGATCAACATCATGAAGTAGGCCTTCCCTCAAGATGATGATTCTGGGGAATCGAAGAAGGACTGAGCATTACTTTCCATCACTCCCCTTTAATGGGAATGTCCTTTCTCTGCATCAAACCAAGAGCTAGTCAGTGTTTCTCCAATAGCTCTTTACCGAGTGGTTTGGTAAAGATGTCTGTAACATTCTCTTTGCTATCACAATGCTGCAGTGTGACGTCACCAAGTAACACTCTTTCTCTGATGAAGTGCTCTCTGACATCAATATGCTTTGTCTTGGAGTGATATACTGGATTCTTGGCCAATGCTTGAGCCAATTGATTATCACAGTATATTGTTGTTGGCTTTGACTCATCAAAGTAATATATTTCTGACAATAGTTTTCTGAGCCATATAGCCTCACATGCACCTATAGTAAGTGCTCTATATTCTGCTTCAGTCGAAGACAAAGAAACAGTTGGCTGTTTGTTTGACAACCATGATATAGCACCTTGACCAAGGAAAAATGCATATCCCTGTGTTGATCTCTTGGTCTCATGATCTCCAGCATAGTCACTATCATAGTATCCATGCAACCATGGATGACTTCCTCTGTATTCTATCCCAAACTATCTTGTAGCTCTTATGTATCTCAAGACTCTTTTGGCTGCATTCAAGTGAGACTGTTTTGGATTAGCCATAAATTGTGCTATAAATGTTGTCAAGAGTTGTTGAGACTCACCAAGAAGAAGGCATAGTCAACTTTGATGGGATCATACATCCAGCAAACCATAGGTACTTGGGTTCTATAGACCCAATGTGGTATCACCAAGTTGTAACAACCACTCAATTTACATTACAAGATTCAACCAAGAAAGTATTTCCTACAAATTGGTGGTAGTGCTATCTAGATATTTCCAAAGGATGATCCTCCATTCAAGGAGTGGCCCGAGGAGCAAATAGCTAGCATAGAATCTTAATTGTAGCTAAAGCAGAGAGGAAGGGCAAAGAGCATCTTAGTGAGGAGGAGAAGTATTAGGTTACTAGTACCAAGCCAAGCAAAGTGTAGAGACTTGCAAAGGCAATGATTGTTAGGTACTATTTGTCTAGAGCATCGAGCAAGTTCAATCAATGTTAGCCCTCCATCACCGCCTCAAACTATAGAGAGGGCATCCACGCTGATGCATTGAAGTTTACATGACCAAGGAAGGCTAAGCTACTATTGGCATTTGTTCACTAAAGTGCATGGGTAGAACAACATAAGAGCAAAGAATTCAAAGAGATTCAATTAGGATAAGTGAATCAAGGATATATTTCTAGATAACAATATGGACATTCAAGTTCATCAAAAATTGGACCTCCCCTTGAAAGTCCCTTTGAAGTCACTACAAAAGAATACGTGGATGGTATTCAAAAGGCAACCGAGGTGTTCAAACGTGAAACTAGAGCAATAGCCAGGTTTGAGAAAGTGTTTGCAAAAGAAGTGCAAGTGCTCATTGCTAAAGGAGAAGATTATTCACAATAACATTTAGAATAGGCTTAGGCCATCAACGATTACATTAGCAACTAAGGGATGGCTATTTGATATTAAGTACTAAGCCTATAGGGCAACAGAACAGTTCCACAAGATGAAGGTGAAAGCATATATGAGTGTGGAGCAGCCTTCAAGAATGAAGTAGTGCAAGAAAAAAGGTTAGAAGAGAAACTGCTTTGTGGCTCCTTCGATGGCAAGTCTTTGAACAGGTATTCAATGTTCTGGGATGGTCGTGGACAAGGCTGTGTTGGTCTTGCTTTTCCACTTTGGATAAGAATGCTCCTAATTTATTGCCCTTTGATTTCCCTATCTAGAGGTTTCATTGCTTGGTCCTGGATGTTCTTGGTAATTATTTTCACCCAATTCACTTGGTTCATTGTTCACTACCTTTTGTACCATTGTCTGAGTGGCATTTCTATCAAAACTTCAAATGATGACTCTGTCCAAAAGGAACCAAAACGATTTATTTGTTTCAAAGCCTTGATCCTTGCTAGTGAAGTATCCCTACCCCTTTAGCCATGGTTCTTCATCAGAAAGCTTACTGCACTTTACAGCGAGCAGTTGTCTCTTCTTTTAGATTAAGTAAATTGAATTCCCTAGCCATGGCTTCTTTGGTGAGGCAAATTATACACCCTATTACTTTGTCTATGTTGTAGGCGCCTACTTATGACTCGATTACATCCATGGCCAAGTTGCAGTTGTAGATTTGCCCATAGGAGCAGTGAAATTATTCCAAATCTGCACAATAGGATGTGCAGTGTCATCACCAGTCTCCACAAATCTTGGTCTTTCCATTTTCCTTGCATCTTGCATCCATTCTGCATGACCTGTCATGTGGTTTGACGCACCTGAGTCAACATACCACACATCATTACTTTCTTCTACACTTGTCATAGAATTGGTCATGTTGCACCATAAACAAATGCTCATTTCTGTCATCACCCTATCTACTAGAGGAGACATAATTGCCTTGTTGCAATTTTCCAGTCATGATGTCATTCTGCTTTTTATAGCAGTCTTTAACCATATGACCCATTTTACCAAAGTAGTAGCATTCAACATTGTTGTTTACCTTTTGGCCTCTCTACCATCCACCACAACCTCTTTGGCTCCCCTGCCTCTAAAGTTACCATGTCCTCCTCCATAGGACTGGTTTTCTTAAATTTGCTGCATATTTTGATTTCTGTCACGGCCTCCATATTGGCCTGCTCTACCTCTACCTCTGCCTCTGCCTCTGCCTCTGCCTCTACGTCTTCCAGCATTTGAGTAGAAGACAGTTTCTTTTGAAGTTCCTCTTGAAGAAGATGTACCATCATTTCTGTGCTCTTCAGAAATTAGAAGAGCAATCAACTCCCCAAAATCGAGAAAATTCTCACGGATGGCAATGGATGTCCGGAACTGTGCATAGTCCTTTACTAGACCATTCAAGGTCACAGAAACTAAATCATCATCTTCCACTGGCAACCCAATGGAAGCAAGTGCATTTGCAATCTTCTTCACCTTCATGTGGTAGTCATTGATGCTCATATTTTCTCTCTGCACATTATGCAACTCTTGCTTGAGCTGCATTTTCCTAGCTTGCGTATTTGTGCTATACATTTTTATCAAAGTATCCCATGCCTCCTTCGACGTGTTTGCATCCTGAACATGCACAATCATAGAATTTGAAATACTGATAGACAACCAGTACATAACTTTTCTGGCTCTTTCATGCTATCCTTTAAATGCCTGCAACTCTTGTTGATTGGGAACATTAGGAACAACTAGTTTTAATAGCCTTTTCCCTTAAGGAAATTTGTCATTCTAAATTTCCATGCTAAGAAGTTGTTCTTGTCAAGCATTTCAGTGACTATCTGTGAAAGAGCATCAGACGCCATTACCGAACACTGTAAAAATATTTTGTCACTACAAAAAAACACAAATTGCATGCCACATATCTCTATTCGAACAAATGGTGGATACATGCTTCTTGGAAACAGAGCAAAAATTGTATGGTGCCAAGAGTTTACAGCACAATCGACTAGCATGCCACAAGTTCCACAGCCATTGGGTTACACGCATGACATCCAACTCTATGATCACAATAAGCCATAATCCGAGGACAGATAATAAAATGGATTCGGGGGTATGTTGTCTCTATGCCAACATGAACTTAGGTAGCACATAAGCTCCGCTTGTACTTGCATGAGGCTAGTAATAATCCCTCTTAGGAATCCAACTTGCACATTCTACATGCAAGTTCTACATACGATTCCTACATGTAGTTTCTATATGCAACTCCTACATGCATGTTCTACATGCAAGTTCTACATGCAACTCCTACATGCAGCTTCTAGATGCATGTTCTACATGTAGAGAGAGACTGTCTGATGATTCCTACATGCAGAGAGCAAAGCTCTCTAACTTTTATAAATACCCCATAATGGAATGAAGCCCACACTCTTGGGGGCATTGTTTGAGTTTTGCTTTGGTATTCCAAGCAATTGTCTCCAAGTGTCCATGCTTCCTTGCACTCCACATCCAAAAGCATGTCCTAACATTGCAACTCCTCCTCCCCTCTCCTCCAACCTTGCAACTTCTCCTCTCCCGCTCCTCCCTTCTCCTTCCTCTCCTCCTCCCTTCTCTTCCCTTCCTCCTCCCTTCTCCTCCCTCTCCTCCCCCCTTCTCCTCCTCCCTCCTCCTCCCTCCTCCTCCCTCTCCTCCTCCCTTCTCCTCCCTCCTCTTTCCCTCTATACTCTTACACCTTCTTCCTCTCCCACTTCTATGCTCCCCCTAAACCCTTAGTCCCTCAACCCTTGACCTCCATGATCTACGAGGGAGACGAGTTCTCTACCATGTACTCTACCTTGAACCTTGGATCCTCCTTTTAAACCCTAGAACTCTTCTAAACTTTGGAACCTCCTTCTAAACCTTGAAACCTCCTTTTGAACCCTGAACCTCCCTCTAACCCTTAAAATCCTCCTAAACCCTTCAATCCCTAATGAAGGCGAAAGCCTTCATTACCCCAATCCTAATGATGCATGTTCCTTTCACACATGCATGCACTATGTTTGCTTACCACGCTTAAGCCTACGTCTTTGACTGAAATATGACCCAAGGTCCTAAGCTACACTTATACTACAAACGACAACACCGATATATTTGTAGGTGACAAAAAGCCTCCAAACACTGCATTGCAGTTGGTACACCGCCCATGAATAATAGCTGGATGACAGCTATCTTTATGTACTTTAGTTAGTGGCTCAGTTAATGCGCCATCTAGGTTAGTTGAGTTTGGTTTGAGATCCACATATAGAGTTCACCTTATCTTTTGTACTAAGAGAGTTCTTTTTGCTTTCACAACTAAGAAGAGGAAAATTGTTTTCAGCCTCCACCTTTGTGTGTATTCCCCCATTGTGTATGTGAGAAAGCCGCAAGTGAGACTCTTTCCTTCTCTCCCACTCTCTTCACATGGTATCAGAGCTTGATTCGTGGTAAGAAGCTCAAGAAAGCAAACCAAGTTCGTGGTGTCTTGGTAAGAGGATCAGTGTTTCTTTCCTTTTTCGAGTTTGGGAGCAAATCTTTGCCAGTAGCACATCCGGAAAGTGCAATTATTTTTTTGATTCGAGGCCATTTCAGGGCCCATTTTGGTGGTAGAAGTTTTCTGTAGGCACTCAGAAAAGCACTTTTTTTTTTGTGCAACCATTGTTCTGCAGGTCAGTGAAAAGTTGCCACAGAAATTGCATCGTATGCTTATGCACAGAGATATTGGGAGTGACAGAATCATTTTTATTACCTGTTGATGCAAAATCGTCACTAGAAAGTGGCTATGTGGTCAAATATCACTTTCGTCAATTTTGCAGATTTGCCCTTGTGAGGCAGAAACTAGCCTGACATGTGCTATGGATACTGGGTGGCATAGTATCATTAATAATTTTTGAGGCTCGTGTGGACTTTCTTTTTCTAAAGTCTCATTATCAAGCTTCATCCGCACATGTGGCTTAAACTTTCGAAACTTCTTACATTGGGAACTGTGGGGTAACTTTTCCACTTGCAAAGTATTCCCAAGTAAGAATTCATTTGATGTGCATACTCCTTCAAGTCCATCAAGGGACCATTCAAGATGAGGTGGCTCAGATTTTGGGGGAGCTGTCTTGGTAAGATACAATTCGACGATCCTAGTTTGGACTCATTCGAAATCATTGAAGTGGTCAGCCTTGGCTTTGCAGCGGCGATGTCCTTCTTCAGCTTTCTTGCAGGATCTTTTGCTATTATTCAACTTTGGAGTTTCAACTTTGGGAAGTTCGACTGCCATTAGGGCATGCAGAATGGCTAAATCATTGTCAAAGACATGGTCTTCAAATTGAGCATTTTTAGCCTCTATTTCAAGGTCCCAAGGAAAATCTGAGTCCTTGTTATCATGGATAGCTTGTTCAGGTTCATCATTCCAGTAAAGGTCAACCAGAAAGAATGGCATCTCTAGATCAATTGGTTCTTCATGTGTGAGTGGAGAATTTACCTGCATGACCTTAGCATCAATTTGCGAGAAGATGGAATCAAGTGAATGGCAGTTATCAATGATCGCCAATGCTTGGATCCAATTGGTAACATTGCTTTGTGTATCGCCCGCTAAGGCATGCTATTGCAAGGGAGCTGATTTGCTTGAGATCATCGTTGAAGAGGTTTCATCCAATGCTCTAGGCACAATTGGTTTTATTACTCTTGTCCCCACATTAACTCTTACTGCAGTGCCATGATTTTCGATTATCAATCTATCAATTCCCCAATCATGGAGAATGGATGCCTCATGCAACCAAGGATGTCCAAGCAAGATTTGATAAGATTTATTGGGGAGATCCAAGATTGTGAATTTAAGAGAAAACCAATCATGGAGAATGGATGCCTCATGCAACCAAGGATGTCCAAGCAAGATTTGATAAGATTTATTGGGGAGATCCAAGATTGTGAATTTAAGAGAAAAGCAGACTCCTGTGACTTTTGTTGACACTCCATTCACTATTCCCAAGGGCTTTGTACGTGAATCATCTGCAAGGCATATGTTGAAATTAGCCTTTTGCATTGGTGGGAGCTCTTTGGATAGGACATTCACATGCTCCACCATCCACTATGGCTTGGACTTCATCATATGCTTTATAGATCAAAGGCACATTGATGTTGTACAAGTATGTCATCTCTATCACCCCCCTGCATAGGGATATCTTCTACCTCTTTCATAGGTGAAGGGGGATTTGCTTTGAAACTCTCCCAATATTGAAATATTTCTATCCTTTGAAACTCTCCCAAATATTAGAACATTTCTTAAGAGGATTCCAATGGGAATTAACACAGGGCAATTTAGAATGCTAGAGAGTGCGGCACCTTCAAGATGGCATGGTGGTACATTATATTGTGGATTTTGTTGTTGGAATAGAGGCTCAAGTATAGTGTCAATACTTGGTGTGACCAAGTCAGGGATTGGATCTTGTGCTTACTCCTCAACCTCAAATTGAGGTTGTTCCTTTTGTACCCATTGTTGAAGTGCCTGAAATCGAGCCTTCTCCACTTCTACATTAGGGTATGGAGCTTCTTTTATTTAAGGCTTGGGAGCTGATGTGGATGAGCTTGGCTACTCATTGCTTGGCGAAGGGATAGGCACTTGTGATTTCTTTTGAACAGGTCTTTGAGATTGAATTGGAATATTAGGGCCCTTGGTGGCCTCTTTTTGCTGGCGCGTAATTACATTCACAGGTTGTGATAATATGCTTTCCGGCCCTAGACTTTAATGGTCCACCCCAATAATGTCGATTGGGACATCAGGCTTAGCCTCATTTTGTTGTGGGACCTTATTTTTCATGGGATAGTCCATAGAGGCATGGCCAATTGCACCATCTCTATAGAGTGGTTGGAAAGTAACAAGGCTACCACGATGAGGGCACTCTGCAATTTGGTGATTCTCTCCACAACGATAGCACTTGATTGGTGCTCGATATGTGTTGGGCCGAACTTGATCACATAGACAAGTATTAAACCTTCTACTCTTTCACATAGTACACTGGGTACTCAGCTTTATACTTGAACTGTGAATCCACTTCCTCGGCTTGAAGTTGTTGCATTAGAACTACCAGAGGAGCTAGATTTGGAGCTCTTGGATATGGTCATGGATTTAGATTCCTAAGTAATTTCGGGACATGGGTCCACACAGGAATAAGATTTAGCCTTTTGTTGCGCATGTTGAAGATGCAACTATTTTCATCATGTCTACTGACTACGCAAATGTGGCATCACAACCTTGGCGGTAGATTGGCTTGTGCATTGATCCTGGCTCTTAAGACGAGGCATTCATTTGCTGTATGATTGGCTATGTCGTGTGGACACCATACATTTTCTCACCATGGATAAGTCTAAGGTGGCGGCTAAGACATGTGAAGCTTTTGTTCCATGGCCTGCATCGTTTCTTCTCTTAGCTTCATGATCATGGCTTCTAGGCGATCTTCATTAGATGTTTCTACATAGGGTGATGTTTTTGTGTGTGAAACGGCGGTTCAAACTGGGTTCAATTTGGCCGCCAAATGGGCAAGTTATGAAGGTTTAAAGTAGGGGTAAAATGGGGCTCTTTTTTGTTGGGGGTGTCTTAAGTATGGTGCGGAATGCGCCTAAACTCTAACTAGGGTGGACTAACTGACCTAGTCTAGTTCCTCTAATCGAACCAACCAGTTGGTCTAGTTGTTACTCTAAATGTTAGTTAGAGGAACTACCAATTACAAGAACATTTACTCTAACCTAACTTAGTCTAACCTAACCTAGCTGTGGGTCTAACTAACTATAGTTAGTCTAACCTAACCAAATCGTAACTAACACACCCTAGCTTTATCCTAACTTAACCTAGTTAGCTAAACTAACCTAGGTTAGTGGTTAGGTTAAATTTAGGGTTAGGTCCCTTTTTTTTTTAAAAAGCCGAGGGGGACACGCACAAGCGGGCAACGGTCGTCAAGAGGGTGGAGGAGTGGGAGGGTGTGGGGATGGGAGGAGACGGAGGGGAGGGGGGAGTATGAGGAGGTGGTAGGGGGCGACGCGGGCGGAGCTTGAGGATGAAACCAGTGGTAGACAAGGGCAGAACCTGGCAAGGGGTGGCAGGTGGTGGCCTTGTATCAGTTCGGTAGGAAGCCGATTAAGCAAATAGTTTGCAGTGGCTATTGCTTCTGGCCAATACTAATTCGGAAGATGCTTCTCACTAAGCATTGCTCTAGCACTGTTTGCTAAAGTTCCATTCTTCCTTTCAGCTCTTGCATTCTGCTGAGGCATATCTGCACATGTGAATTATCTTCGAATGTCATGATTTCTGCAAAAGTTCATGAATGCTAAAGACATGTATTCACCTCCTCTATCTGATCTCATGACTTTGATCTTTCTTCCTATTTGGGATTTTACCATGGCTTTGAATTCTTGAAATCTAAAAAACACATTAGATTTCTCTTTTAGAAAGTAGACCCAACAATGTCTGCTGTAGTCGTCGATGAAAGTCAAGTGGTAAAGTGAACCATTGATGCTACAGGTCTGTGCATAACCCCATGCATCTGTATGAATCAAATCAAGAATACCTCGTGCACGAGAGGTACTTCTGCCAAAGTTGGTTCACTTTTGTTTGCCGAAGCAGCATGCTTCGTAAACTTTTCCAAGAAACTATAGCTTAGGAATCCCAATTGCCATATTCTGATTCCTGAGATCTAGCAAGTACTTGTAATTAACATGACCATATCTCTTGTGCCATTTTGTGGATAGTGGCATCTGTTGCGGTTGAACTGACATAGCATGCTTTTCTAGTACTGTAGCTAGCATTCTGTATAAGCGTCCTTCCTTGATGCCTTATACTACTAGTTGACATCTTTTGGATTTGTCTCTGAAAGTGCATTCATCTCCGTTGAAGATGACTCAATAGTTGTGTTCCGTCATTTGACCTACTGAAAAAAGGTTCTTACTGAGCTTCAAAACATAGAGCACATCTTTCACCAATCCTTTTGTACCAGTGAAATTGTTCATAGGGATAACACTTGTCCCTTGAATTGGATTCAATGTATTATCTACTATATAGATGACATTTTTCTGACCTTCTAATGGTTTCTTCACTATGAACCATTCCTGATGATTTGTCATGTGAGATGATGCACCACTGTCAATATACCAAGGACCCTATTTTGCTTAGTCGACTTGATAGCTGAAATCCTCTTTTGGATTGTAGTCAGTGTCTAGGTACACTATATCCATTTGCTGCATTTCCTCATTTGCAAGAAACATATTCTCATGTTCATTTGCAAAATGACTATGACTAGAATGTCCACCATGATGATTTCCTATGCCTCAGAAATTCCCTCGATTACTACTGGATTGACTACCTTAGTCATACTACTTTTTGCAGCAATCTCTTTCATAGTGTCCAAACTTATGATAGTAGTTGCATTGGATGTTTGACACGTTGGTGGATGCATTTCCTCGTCCTTGGAATCTTCCTTGGTTGGAATGATTTTCTCTTTGCTGATTCTGATGTTGTTGAGATTGATGTTGATGCTGATTCTAACTTTGATTTTGTTGCTGATGATGACCACTTTTTTGGAATGATCTGCCTCTACCTCTACCTCTGCCTCTGACTCTACTTTTGTCTGAAGCTCTGAATGCTTGATCATTAGAATGACCTTTTTGTGCTTGAATGGCTTGCGTCCTGAGTTCTTCACCAAGTAGAAATGATTAAAGTTCTTCCAGTGTCGGTATTTGCTGTGGAATGGCAATACTCTAGACTAGATTCTCGTATCCCTCTCCTAGTTCATTCAGGACGACTTGAACCATTTCTACTGAGTTCATGGTCTCTCATGCTACTGCGAGTTGATTGTTGTAGTCTTTTATCCAAAGTACATAAGCATGACCGGTTTCGCTATTGTTGCAAAAACTCTGATTGATTTGGTTTCTCAGTGTGAGAATCTTGGATGTGTTCTTGGACTCATAGAGAGTTGCAAACATATCCCATGCTTCTTTTCATGTCTTTATTGTGTTGAGCTATCCTAGCATGACATCTTGCACATTCTGCTTGATCAAATGATAGGCGTACTTGTCTTTCTTATCCCATTCTGCCTAAGCTCGAGTAATGGTAGGATCTGGTACAGGTGCAAAAACTATTTGTGTAGCTGTAGATCCCGTTGTTGGTGCTGTGACAATAGGGCTGTGACAATAGGTGGAGTAGAGCTATTGGTGGTTGGATCGTCCAATGGTCTAGGTATAGACCCACTGACATACTCCCATTTGTCTTGAAGTACTAGAATGGTCTCCATTCGGTATTTCCATGTGCCATAATTCTAGTTGTCTAGCTTAATAGATGCCTCCAAATTGAGGTTGCTAGTCGTAAACATGGTGCAAGAAATGCACTCAAATTGTCATAAAAATTTTTGTATGAATCAAAAATGCAAAAGAGTGACTATGGAATTTGAATTGTCGGCGGTGAAGATAGAACTGCAATATATAAAATTCGATCTGTGTTACAAGGCTTGTGGCAAATGATGTCGGGAATAGCCAAGAGGCTTTACAAGGCTGAAATGATGTGCACAATACCGTGAAATAGCCGAATAGGCTTTATAATGATGGCATGTGTGTGTGAAATCAAATCATGTGCTATCTACCTGCTAAACAATTAGCAATGCCTCTAAAAAAAATTATCAAGTCTACTCACTGAATCAATGAACGTAAGGTTTTAGGTAATGTGATGATGTGAAACTATATGTGAGCATATGGGAGTAGGTACTAGTCGAGAATTTTGGGCATGGCTTAGATTGGAAACTTGGGGAGATTCAAAGCGTCCCCTCTATGGCGATCTAGTCTACTTTGATCTAGATCTATACCAATCATTGATCGATGAAAGAACAGCAAATAATTCCTTTTCTTTTGTTCTTTTTAAGTGCTGGGTCAAATGCGTCAATGTAGAGGTTGATGTGCATGTAGGAAGTGGATTTGTCGGCGAGGCTCAAAAGTGAGTGTAACTTGTGCCGAAATGTATGCATGATGTGACAAGCACATAGAGCACAAAAAATTGAGCGACTTGTCTTTTTGGAACGACCTCAAATTCTTCCTGAATCAAGAGATACGACTTGATCTATGTGGAGGGGCAAAAGGAGTACAAATGTGCTTAATGATGATGTCACTGTGGGTCACATGTAGTGATGATGTGGCACTATGCCTAGCAAGAGGTGTGCCTGTGGAGCACTCTGTGATGATGTGGTAGTTGGGTGCACATGTAGAGGCTATGTGTGCTTGGCAGGAGGTAGGTAACAGTGCATGGCAGGAGGTTGTGTACCACATGGTAGTGATGATGTGGCAATTGACTATTGACTGGTCAAAGTGATGATGTGGTCTTTGACTTTGACTATTGATCTAGCAGTTGAGGTGGCAGGGGTGACGTGGTAGGTGATGTCACTAATGACATGGCAGTGTTGACTTGACTGATGATGTGGTAGATGATGTGGCATTTGCTGAGGTGGCATGTGCTAACCAAGCTTGCTAACCCAGGGTCAAACTAACTTCACTTTGGTATCATCCTATCTGCCACATGTCAATACACTGACCATTAGTGGCTAACCAAAGCTAGGGCTGACCAATCTGCCACGTGTCAATTTTGTGGCCAAGCTAAGGATAGCCTTAGCTTGCGACATGTCACTGAGCAGGTGACCGAAATCTATGAAGATTCCAATGGAATCATAGAGATTGTCCGTTGCCGATTTTCATCAATGCGGCTATGTAACAGGAGCTTATTGTGTTGGAGCCCGTTATGGTCGCTGATCCTGCAGGTGAGTTTCTTCCCACCACCGATGGCGAGGTGTAGCTGACGGGCTATGTTGTAGCGAGCCTTGGAGCTCCTTAGTTTGTTGGAGAGTTCATTGGTTGTCGCAGAGGGCCATTGTTGTTGGCTAAAGGTAGTTGCAGTTGGGGCTCGGAGAGGTAGAGCCCGGAGTAGTTATGGCTCATTGGAGCTGTTTTGGCAATGGTTGTGGATGCGCTACTCGTCTGTTGTAGGGAGGCTCGTTGACCCTGTTGAAGGCATCATTGCTGGTACAAATTGCACCAGGAAGGAGAACAAAAATATCCAATGGGGATACCTAGAATCTATTTGACACTAGACTCACCAAACTTAACGAAGGCATTTATAAGTACATAGAGGTTCATGTGTAGGAATTCTTCAAAGGAAATGTCAGGTTTCTTCAATTTGGTGAGTAAAAGTCCTTGCTTGAGTATCCTAAAACTGGAATAACCTTTCTTCTTTAAGAGATCAATAGTGAAGCAAAGAGAAGACATTATACTATCATCCCCTAGATGAGGGATTGCTTCACAGCATGCTCGTAGTAATGTCAAACGTGTGCATAGAGAAGATTTGCATGGGAACATTAACCAGAAAATCATTCGAGCTATTAATTATCCAGAAGGCATTTATTTTTTTCTTGCAAAATTTCCATGCATCTACGTGAATAGTGTTTGTGACCTCTTTGATTCCAAGCATCATGTTAGAAAGTCCAGAATCAACTAGAGATGTAATATGCGAGAAAATACATGAATGAGCATTTGTAATCCGCCTAAAACTATTCTTATGGGATTTATAGTTGCACATAAAATAAGTTAGAGTTCCAATGTTAGTTTCCCCAAGTCCAAATAGATTAATTCTCTCTTTGATGCATGTTGTAATCTCGCATTTTGTCAAAGAGCATCCTTAAATTTGAAGCTAGATACCCTTTTCTTTGCTAACATTTGGCATAATCTTTTGCAAATAAAGGTGGGTGTTTCTAGGATTTGTCAAGTCCAACAATAAATAGATGTGAATGCAAGTATTCAATTTCACTACGGATACGATCCTCCTTAAACCAAGGTTGGGAGGCATTCCAATTTGGGCACCTCCTATCAATGATATCAAAAACCAAGATTCTGATTTTATCTTTGTCACAACTACTTGGCATAACATTCATTAATTTACAAAGTGAGCAACATGCTTTGTATAGTTCTTCAATAGCAATGTATGGGTTAGGAGGAAGAGGAGGGATATGGTTAAGACCTTTAGAAAAAAAAAAACCCTTAATTTCAGATGATGACAAATAGGAGTGTCAGTAGAAGTAAGAGCATGTGGTTCATTGAAAAAGTCCACAGTTATAAATGGAGCAAAGTGTTTGCTTTGTACACATAACATGAATAAACCTTTTCAAGTATTTTATATCGACCACCAACCTTTTCAATCCATTCCCTTGAGTATCGAAGGATCTTTGAGGAACATCACTCAAAAGAAATTTGCTTGATTGTGTCCCCAAAGTCGTTGTAGCGTTTTGATCCATGCAGAGGCCATTTGGAGGAGTAGGAAGCCGAGGATCCATGTGGAGTGGAAAACCTAGATTTTTTGCTTGAGCCTTTGGATGAGTCAATAGCAAGGTTGCATTTGAGAATCTATTCAATCACTGTTGCAAGAGGAGTGTGGTTGATCTTGGGAAGAAGTGGGGAGTTTGGAGTAGCTCGAGATAAGGTTTTTGCCCCCTCTTGAAAAAATGTAAAAGGCACTAAGTGAAGTCCTTAGCTCAAGAGGGAGGGAAGCCACCCACGCTATGAATGCATAGAACTTAGCTTTAGGAGAATCAACCTTAAAGAGGGAGTGGAGGTTGTGTATCATAAACCATAGCACCCACATGATCGAAGAAGTGTGACCAGATCCATCTCGAGAAGAGCATCGACACTTAATGTAAGGTCTATGAATGCTCCATAATGTCTTAAGATATTTATTCCAGTTTTTTATGCAAGAATGGTTTTGGTTCTAAATTAGACATTGTGACTGGCACATTTAGATGGATCAAAGGTGTGTAGAGCAAAGAGTGGAAGAGTAAAATTCAAGTCAGCAGAAAGATACACTTTCTCTTGCCAAACAAACACATTACAATTGGTCCACAACCTCCAAAGAAAGGTTGCATAAAGTAATGAGGGAATCTAAGGTAAAGGGGGCTTGATAATTTAAGGTCTCAAAGGCCCAAAGCTTATGAGAATGCCTAAGAGAGTCCAATTCCAACTGTCTAGGGGGCAGAAGGGGGATAAAGGAACCAAATTCAAAAAAAGGATTGCTAGAGGTTGCTTCACTAGAGGAAAAGGCTTGGATTAAGTTGGCTAGAGCCTCTTTCTCTTCTGTGTTTAGTCCGTCATCAACATCATCCACGAGATTGAGAGGCATGCAAGCAGTCAAAGCCGGGAGAGAGATCAAGGGAAGGTTGTTTACTAAGAGGAGCTTTTTGACAATGGCTGGAAGACTCCTGTTATAAAACTCCAGGTCCTGTTCATGCGTGATATTCACGACGTTGAGTTGTCGAAAGAAGTCTAAAGTTGCTTGGCAAGATGAGGATCCTTACGAAAGGTCAGTAGCAACTACAACCAATCATTGAGGGAGGCAATGCTGATGGCTATGGGAGTGTTTTCTTTCTTGGCATCTTCCTCAAACTTCAGTAACTTCTTGTGGAACCTATTATTCAGAAAATGGGCAAGTAATGATTGGATCCCTTGAGAAGGAGGAAGGCAAAGTTCATCCTTGAATCCAAGTTGTGTAAGGAATGCACTCCATGATTCCTACACAAGCCTGGGATAAACTAGAGTCATACGCAACACAAGGTTAACCCAATCAAGGGTTAACTAGGGTTAAGGTGTGTGTTTTAGTTATTAAAACCCACAAAACTTGGTACACCTAGACTACAATCTTGAATTGAGATTGTATTTCTATTCCATCGAGCTAGATACAAGTTCCAAGTTTTTTCAATGATGAGAATGGTAGAACCCAGCACTGTCCATCGCTCCATGGTTGGGAATTACTTGCTTGTCACCATCCAAAAAAAGCATGTGTTAGGACAACATAACTTCTTTTAGGAAGACAGGTAATCCATGTACTTCCTGACTTGTTATCTCGTCTTAACATGGATGAAGACAATAACTAGATTCTAAAACTGATGTACAAATACCAAGAAGTCAAGTTATTTGCCATCTACAGCAACGGTTTATCCTCAAATTACACCAAGTCCTCCATTGATCATCCCCAATACTCTAGTCCTTCTATTGAGAGGGTAACAAAGGAAACCTAGCCTTCCATTAAGGAGGCATGTTTAATATAGTTACGTTCCTAGCCTTCCATGAAGGAGGCACAAAGAAAAAGAAAAAGAAACTTTGCAATCATGCATTAAGGAAGTACTAAAAAATAAATACAGAAAATATAGTGATGGTCCTAGCCTTCCATGTAGGAGGCAAGGAAATAAAGCAACCTTGTAACATGTTTCAACAAAGTAAAAATATCCTAGCCTTTCATTGAGGAGGTAGAGTAAATATATAAGAGACCTATTAGTAAGGATCCTAGCCATCCATCATAGGAGGCATTTAACAAAAAAATGTAATAAAAAAGGGGAGAAATTTTAACTTGTCACGAAAAAAGGGAAGGAAAAAGATATTTTTTGGAGGGCCAAGTGGTTATTAGGTGAAAGGGGAAATCGGGGTTTTAGACTTTCAAAGTAAGAGGAAGGAAGGAGTAAGTAATGTAGGAAGGAGAAGGGAAGAGGAGCGTATAAAGGAGAAGGAGGAGTGTAGGATAGAAAAGGGACGGGACTAAGGAGTAGTGTAGGAAGGAGAAGGGATGAGGAGCATAGGAAAGAGAAGGGAGGAGGAGACTCAATGGCAAAAGAAGGCAGATGTCAGAGAAAGAAGGAGGAGCATAGGAGAAGGAGCGCAAGCAAGAGAAGGTAGGAGCAGCATAGGATGGAGAAGGAAGTGCCAGCATAGAAGAAGGAAGTATTCCAAGTAGAGGTCCAAGTAGAGGAGAGGGAAGCTACGCCAGTGAGAGCAGCCAGAAAGGCTACGTAGAGCGAGTTTTTGTGTTCAAAGCATGAAGAAAGACAAAGATGATCTACCAGTGGATATGTGTTCTCTTTTAGGAGTGCTGCAGTCACTTAGAGCAGCAAAAAACAGCCTATAGTTGCCTTGTCGAGCACAGAGGCTGAGTATAGGGGTGCAGCAATGGCTGCATGTGAGGTAGCTTGGTTGCATAAGCTACTTTATGATATGCATCAGTCTACAGATGGGCCAATTGTCATTTAGTGCCACAATATGAGCAGTATACACTTGGTAAATAACCCAGTCTATCATGCTAGAACAAAGCACTTTGAGGTGTGTTATCACTATATGCAGAAGAAGATTCTAGTAGGTTTTATTGATATAGTTTATGTCAGCACAGAGGATCAGGTAGCTGACTTATTCATGAAGGCATTGGGTATAGAGAAGCTGCGCAAGTTTAGAGACCTGCTTGGCATGCAAGAATTGGAATTAATGAGCTCGAGGGGGAGTGTTGGGATATTGAGCTCCACTCATGATATGCCAAGGTGACTGTTGTGCATTTATGTCGTGGACTTGTTAGTTGCAGATGCGATTGGTACACCGCCCATGAATAATAGCTCGATGACAGCTATCTTTATGTACTCTAGTTAGTGGCTTAGTTAGTATGCCACCTAGGTTAGATGAGTTTGGTTTGAGACCCACATATAGGGTTCATCTATTCCTTTTGTATTAAGAGAGAGTTCTTTTGGCTTTCGCAACAAAGAAGAGGAAAACTTTTTTCAGCCTCCACCTTTGTGTGTATTCCTCCATTGTATATGTGAGAAAGCTGCAAGTGAGACTCCTTACTTCTCTCCCACTCTCTTCACAAACCCGCCTCGACCTCAACAATACCAAGCGGCACCCAAGAAGTAACGCAGCCATATGACCCATTTTACCACATTAGTAGCATTCAACATTGTTGTTTGCATTTTGGACTCTCTGCCATCCACCACAACCTCTTTGGCTCCCCCTGCCTATAGAGTTACCATGTCCTCCTCCATAAGACTGGTTTTCTTGAATTTTTTGCATATTTTGATTTCTGCCACAGCCTCCAAATTGGCCTCTACCTCTTTTAGCATTTGAGTAGAAGATAGTTTCTTGTGAAGTTCCTCCTGAAGAAGATGCACCACCATTTCTCTGCTCTTTAGAAATTAGAAGAGCAATCAAGTCCTCAAAATCAGGAAAATTCTCACGGATGGCAATGGATGTCTGGAACTGTGCATAATTCTTTCCTAGATCATTTAAGGTCACAGAAACCAAATCATCATCTTCCACTGGTGACCCAATGGAAGCAAGTGCATCTGCAAGCTTCTTCACTTTCATGTGATAGTCATTGATGCTCATATTTTCTCTCTGCATATTATGCAACTCCTGCTTGAGCTGCATTCTCTTGGCTTGTGTATTTGTGCTATATATTTTTGTCAAAGTATCCCATGCCTCCTTCGGCATGCTTGCATCCTGAATATGCACAATCATAGAATTTGAAATATTGATAGACAACTAGTACATAACTTTTTTGGCTCTCTCATGCCAACCTTTAAATGTCTGCAACTCCTATTGGTTGGGAACATTAGGAAGAACTGGTTCTTGTTTAGCTCTAGTAATGAACTTTCAGCTCTAGTAATGAACTCCCAATAGCCTTTTCCCTTAAGGAAATTCGTCATTCTAAACTTACATGCTAGGAAGTTGTTCTTGTCAAGCTTTTCAGTGATTATCTTTGAAAGAGCATCAAATGCCATTACAAAACACTGCAAAAATATTCTGTCAATACAAAAAAACACAACTTTTGCCTCACAAGGGCAAATCTGTAAAACTGACAAAAGTGATATTTGACCACATAGTCACTTCCTAGTGATGATTTTGCATCAATAGGCAATAAGAATAATTATGTCACTCCTAATATCTCTGCGCACAAGCATATGATGCAATTTCTGCGACAACTTTTCATCGACTTGTAGAACAGTGGTCGCACATAGAAAACAAGGCATCTTTTTGAGTGCCAGTGAAAAACTTCTGCCACTAAAACGGGCCCTAAAATGGTCTCGAACTACCCTCTCATCGCAAGGCAAAGGGCTTCCCAATCTGAGATAGTGCACTCCTACACTTTTCAGCTGTGCTACTTGTAGAGATTTGCTCCCAAACTCGAAAAAGAAAAGCAACATTGATCCTCTTACCAAGACATCGTGAACTTGGTTTGCTTTCTTGAGCTCCTTACCATGAATCGAGCTCTGATACCATGTGAAGAGAGTGAGAGAGAGGTAAGGAGTCTCACTTGTAGCTTTCTCACATACACAATGGGGGAATACATACAAAGGTGGAGGCTAAAAACATTTTTCCTCTTCTTAGTTGTGAAAACTAAAAGAACTCTCTCTCTCTGTACAAAAGGAATAGGTGAATCCTATATGTGGGTCTAAAACCAAACTCAGCTAACTAAGGTGGCATACTAATTGAGCCACTCACTAGATCTAGTACATAAAGATAGCTATCATCCAGCTATTACTCATGGGCGGTGTACCAACCGCATTTGCAGCTAATAAGTCGGTGACATTAATGCACAATGATCACCCTGGCATATCACAAGTAGAGCTCGATATCTCAACATCTCCTATATGCAAAAATATTAGAATTGCATACAAAGTTATCTCTACAGGCTCAATGATACGGGTGCAATCGCATCCAACATGTATGCAAAATAGCAAGAGATGCTAGCCTCAACAACAAGAGCCCCGCCAAACCTCTTCCCAAGAAGATTCGATGGCAGAGTCCACAAACTCAGCAACGATATCCCTCTAAAATTCTTAGCCATCTACCCTTCCTTAAGAGGAGATAAGCTTCCTGACTACAGACCACAAATTGTATGGTGCAAAAGAATTACAGTAGGGATAACTCAAATGTCACAAGCTCAACAGCCACTGGGTTACGCACATGGCATTCCAACTCTAAAATCAAAATAAGCCATAACCCGAGGATGGGTAATAAAATGGATCGGGGAGTATGTTGACTCTGTGCCAACATGGACTTAGGTAGAACAGAAATGTGTGTAGAGTAGCAGCAAATCTCCCCTTGTACTTACATAAGGCTAGAAATAATCCCTCTTAGAAATCCAACTTGCATGTTCTACATGCAAGTTCTACATGCAAGTTCTACATACGACTTGTACATGCGAGTTCTACATGCAAGTTCTACATGCAACTCCTACATGCGAATTGTATATGCAAGTTCTACATGCGAGTTGTGCATACAAGTTCTACACATGACTTCTACATGCAACTCCTACATGCGAGTTGTACATGCGAATTCTACATGCAAGTTCTACATACGACTTCTACATGCGAATTCTACATGCAAGTTCTACATGCGACTTGTACATGCGAGTTCTACATGTAAGTTCTACATGCAACTCCTACATGCGAGTTGTATATGCAAGTTCTACATACGAGTTATGCATGCAAGTTCTACATATGACTTCTACATGTAACTCCTACATGCGAGTTGTACATGCAAATTCTACATGCAAGTTCTACATACGACTTCTACATGCAACTCCTACATGCGACTTGTATATGCAAGTTCTACATACGACTTCTACATGCAAGTTCTACATGCGAGTTCTACATGCAAGTTCTACATGCGAGTTCTACATGCAAGTTCTACATGACTTCTACATGCAACTCTTACATGCGACTTGTACATGTAAGTTTTACATGCAACTCTTACATGCGACTTGTATATGCAAGTTCTACATGCAACTCCTACATACGACTTGTACATGCAATTTCTACATGCGAGTTTTACATGTAAGTTCTACATGTAGAGAAAGAATGTGTTACACTTCCTACATGCGGAGAGAGAAGCTCTCCAACTTGTATAAATACCCTATAATGGAATGAATCCCACACTCTTTGGGCCATTGTGTTGAGTTCTACTTTGGTATTCCAAGCAATTGTCTCAAGTGTCCATGCTTCCTTGCACTCTACATCCAAAAGTATGTCCTAACCTTGTAACTCCTCCTCCCCTCTCCTCCAACCTTGCAACCCATCCTCTCCCTCTCCTCCTCCCTCCTCCTCCTCCCTTCTCCTCCTCCCTCTTCCTCCTTCTCCTCCCTCCTTCTTCTCCTCCTTTGTCCTCCTCCTCTCTCCTCCTCCTCCTCCTCCTCTCTCCTGTCTCTTCTTTCCCCCATGCTCTTACACCTTCTCCCTCTCCCACTCTTATGCTCCCCCTAAGCCCTTTGTTTCTCAACCGTTAAACTCCATGATCTACGAGGGAGACGAGTTCTCCACCATGTACTCTACCTTAAACCTTGGAACCTCTTTTTAAACCTTGGAACTCCTTCTAAACCTTGAACCTCTTTCTAAACCTTGGAACCTCTTTCTAAACCTTCGAACTCCTTCTAACCCTAGAACCTCCTTCTAAACCTTGGAACCTCCTTCTAAACCTTAGAACCTCCTTCTAACCCTAGAAACTCCTTCTAACTCTTAAACTCCTCCTAAACGCTACAACCCCTAATGAAGGCAAAAGCCTTCATTACCTCAATCATGATGATACACGTTCTGTTTACACATGCATGCACTTTGTTTGCTTACCACAATTAAACCTACGTCTCTCACCAGAACACGACTCGAGGTTCTCAACTACACATATATTACAACCGATAACCCCGATATATTTGTAGGTGATAAAAAGCCTCGGAACCCTGCATACTGAGAAAACCCTGTTCTTCCTACGAAAGAGAGAGCCAACAATTTGCACGGGAACATTAACTAAAAAATCATTTAAGCTATTAATTATCCAAAGGCCATTTATTTTTTCCTTGCAAAATTTCCATGCATCTACGTGAATAGTGTTTGTGACCTCTTTGATTCCAAGTATCATGTTAGAAAGTCTGGAATCAATTATAGATGTAATATGTGAGAAAATACATGAATGACCATTTGTAATCCGCCTAAAACTGTTCTTATGGGATTTATAGTTGCACATAAGATAAGGTAGAGTTCTAATGTCAGTTTCCCCAAGTCCAAATAGATTAATTCTCTTTGATGCATGTTGTAATCTCGCATTCTATCAAAGACCATCCTTCAAATTCCAAGCTAGATACCCTTTTCTTTGCTAACATTTGGCATAATATTTTGCAAATAAAGGTGGGTGTTTATGGGATTTGTCAAGTCCAACAATAAATAGATGTGAATGCAAGTATTAATTACACTAAGGATATGGTCCTCCTTAAATCAAGGTTGGGAGGCATTCCAATTTGGGCACCTCCTATCACAATGATATCAAAAACTTAGATTCTGATTTTATCTTTGTGGCAACTACTTGGCATAACATTCATTAATTTACAAAGTGAGCAACATGCTTAGTATAGTTCTTCAATAGCAATGTATGGGCTAGGAGGAAGAGGAGGGATATGGTTAAGACCTTTAGAAAAAAAATCCCTTAATTTCAGATGATGACAAATAGAAGTGTGAGTAGTAGTAAGAACATTTGGTTCATTAAAAAAGTCTGCAGTTATAAATGGAGCTGAGCGTTTGCTTTGTGCACATATGCAAGAAGTGTTTGAAGAAGTGGTAAAAATGCCCAATGGTCAATAAAACCACTTGGAAATACTAGAAGTGTATTTCCAAGAAAAAGCAATGTTATTTAAAAAGTAGAGCTTTGAAGGATCAAAGCATTTAGTAACTTTCATCAAGATCTCTCGTGGTTTGATGAATTCAAAAGCCTTTGAACAAAAGAAAACATGAATAAACCTTTTCAAGTATTTTCTATCCACCACCAGCCTTTTCAATCCATTCCCTTGAGTATCCAAGGATATTTAAGGAACATCACTCGAAAGAAATTTGCTTGATTGTGTCCCCAAAGTCGTTGTAGTGCTTTGATCCATGCATAGGCCATTTGGAGGAGTAGGAAGCCGAGGATCCATGTGGAGTGGAAAACTTGGATTTTTTGCTTGAGCCTTTGGATGAGTCAATAGCAAGGCTGCATTTGAGAATCTGTTCAATCACTATTGCAAGAGGAGTGTGGTTGATCTTGGGAAGAAGTGGGGAGTTTGGAGTAGCTCGAGATAAGTTTTTTGCCCGTTCAAGTAGCTGCTCTTGAAAAAAAATAAGTGAAGTCCTTACCTCAAGAGGGAGGGAAGCCACCCATGCTATGAATGCATAGAACTTAGCTTTAGGATCCATCCGGAGAAGAGCATCGACACTTAATTAAGGTCTATGAATGCTCCATAATGTCTTAAGATATATTTCCAGTTTTTTATGTAGGAATGGCTTTGGTTCTAAATTAGACACTGTGACTGGCACATTCAGATGGATCAAAGGTGTGTAGAGCAAAGAGTGGAAGAGTAAAATTCAGGTCCGCAGAAAGATACATTTTCTCTTGCCAAACAAACACATTACATTGGTCCACAACCTCCGAAGAAAGGCTACATAAAGTAATGAGGGAATCTAAGGTAAAGGGGGCCCGATAATTTAAGGTCTCAAAGGCCCAAAGCATCATTATGAGAAAGCCTAGGAGAGTCCAATTCCAACTGTCTAGGGGGTAGAAGGGGGATAAAGGAAGCAAATTCAAAAAAGGATTGTCAGAGGTGGCTTCACCAGAGGAAAAGGCTTGGATTAAGTTGGCTAGAGCCTCTTTCTCTTCTATGTCTAGTCCATCATCAACATCATCCATGGGATTGAGAGGGATACAAGCAATCAAAGCCAGGAGAGAGATCAAGGGAAGGTTGTTTACTAAGAGGAGCTTGTAGACAATGGCTAGAAGACTCTTGTTATAAAACTCCAGGTCCTGTTCATCTGTGATATTCATGTTGTTGAGTTGTCGGAAGAAGTTGTCTAAAGTTGCAATGGCAAGATGAGGATCCTTACAAAAGGTTAGTACAACTGCAACCAATCATTGAGGGAGGCAATGCTGATGGCTGAGGGAGTGTTGTCTTTTGTGGCATCTTCCTCAAACTTCAGTAACTTCTTGTGAAACCTATTATTTAAAAAACAGGCGAGTAATTATTGGATCCCTTGGGAAGGAGGAAGGCAAAGTTCATCCGTGAAACCAAGTTGTGCAAGGAATGCACCCCACGATTCCTACAAAAGCCTGGGAGAAACTAGAATCCTATGCGGCCTGAGGTAAACCCAGCCAATGGTTAACTAGGATTAAGGTGTGTGTACTTTAGTTATAAAAACCCACAAAACTTGGTACATGTAGACTACAATCTTGAATTGAGATTGTATTTCTATTTCACCGAGTCAAGTACAAGTTCTAAGTTTTTTCAATAATGAGAATGGTAGAACTTAGCACTGTCCATCACTCCATGGTCGGGAATTACTTGCCTGTCACCATTCAAAAAAAGCATGTGTTAGAACAACATAACTTTGATAGGTAATCCATGTACTATTGAAATATCGAGCTCCACTCATGATATGCCAGGGTGACCGTTGTGCATTTATATTACCGACTTGTTAGCTGCAGAACACCTTGCTCTTCATGTGGAGCTGTGGGAAAGAGCAAAAAATGAACCATATACATGGTGCATACTTTAAATCATTATCTTTGAGAGTAATTAAATACTCGTGGCCATGTGATCACTTTGGAGGTCAAAGAGGGTAACACTAGTGAGACTATGTGGAATGGTCGTGTTTGACACTTCTTAGGTATGACCCAATGTCATGGATTGATAGTAAATCACAAAGTCTACAATGAACTTGGCACTCTGTGAATGAAGGATTGCTAGCTAGATATTCAAAAGAGTCCAACTTATGTTTGTTTAAATATTGTAATAAGATATGCCCTAGTAATTCCAAAATATTGTGCATCTGGACCCTAGAACCACTGGACTCAGATCTCAAAGGCCTTTAGATTGGATCTTAGATCCCTTAAACTTGGATCCCACAACCCTTGTATTCGGACCCAAAACTTGAATCTACACTTGAAATCCAAAACTTCAATCTAGACTTGAAACTCTTTGAGTTCAAATCTTGAAACCGAAAAGTTATTTTTATAGATGTCAAACAATTTTTTTAGGTATAGTTTTCATATTTATCCTATAAATGATTGAATGATGGTTTTTTCGTTTGCTACCCAAGGTGATGTAAAGATTTGAAGACTACTAGTTTCTTTGACAAGAATTTGTCATAAATGAGGTAAGTCTACTATAAATAAGGTTTGACAAGAAATTTGTGCTGAATGAGACAAGTCTAGTATAGGTAGGTTTGTAGAGTTTTATGTAGACTACACACACGGATGCGAGTGAGTGCACGTGCACACACACACACACACACACACACACACACACATGCACGCACGATTATCTTTGTAGTAGTTACACACTCCTATGCCGAAAACTATGGATTTTGGCTAAAAGACATGAGAAAGTGATTTGTAGAGAATTAGAAGTTGCTTCAAAGTAGCCTTCATGGGTCTCTGATGGATTTGAGTTTGTTTGAAATTTAAGGGATTTTGAAAAGCCCAAAATTTTTAATGTTACAAAACAAGCATCACTTCCCAAAAAGGAAATGTTGGAGTGCACCAAAAGAGATTGGATTGGGGTTTGAAAGCAATGCAATAAGTAAAACAATGAGTGAACAAAGATAAATTTTTCTAAAAGCAAAAATAGCCTAGAAAGGATAATTCACTTCTTAAATTAAACACCATAGTATTTCACTTAGTAGAGGAAGCATCAAGGCATTTTTCATAGCATTGCTAGTTGCATTTTAGTGCCATATGCTTCTCCCTTGTGCTACTCCTTACAATCGTAACTTCCATGATGCCACAACCATTGCAAAATGAGGTACTTTCTCCTTACTTCCCTAATTTTGTTAATGAATTTGGCCTCCTCCGTTTATAAGAACATAACCCATCCTAAACAAGTCAAAGATTTGGCCTTTACAAAAATTAAAATAAAATAGTTCATCACTTTCCTACCCACTCAATTGCATGGATTACTATACCTAGATCAAAGGATTGTCTAGCATCAAAGTGTTATTTGCCCCCTCATATGGGTGCCTATAAACTCTCATTAGAACTGCTAGGGGACTTGTGACATAATGTGCCTAAGTTTCCTCTAAAATGGATGCCCTATACAATTGGAAAATTAGAGTTGCAATGAGCACATGACAATACAACCATTGTAGTGACCTAAAATGGAGAAATACCTGCTAGTAGATACAACATTCCTCAAGATGGTGCACGCTCACTTTGTCCTTTATAGAGGGTTTGGTGTCTTGGTTTTGACGACTAGAATCTCCATTGCTTAATTAAAATACTTGTGTTGACAAAATATGTGCAAGTGAGAGTCTAGGCGGTGGCCATTGTCAAATCTTTTAGGCCACATGCAAAAATGACATTTGGGCATTTAAAAGTAGCTAACGAGCAATGGTAAAAGCTAGTGTTTACACAGTCCTTTGTGTTGGTCAAAGGCATGCACCCATCATGTATGTGCAAGAGTTTTTGTTACTAAAGTTGTAAAGTAATAACATAAGAGAACTAGTTGAGCATTGCCCTTAGAGGGACGAGTGATTTGGGGGGAGAGAGAGAGAGAGAGAGAGATGTCTCTTAGAATAGAAAGTGTAAGAGGTGGTCTAGAATAACTGGAGGGACACTTTTTGAAAAGTGTCAGGAGAGCACCGCCTACACAGCAATGCTAACAAACAAAAAACAAAAAATAATACTTACCCACCCCGGACCTTGCTACATGGTTTGAACATGGACCGCCTCGCTGGTAGGCAGAGACCCTATCAATGCGCTGCCTTGCGTCCGCTTATTTTCGTATTCATTATTAGGTCTTTGCAAGGTGTGCTCTTGCACGGAAAGGATCAAGCCATTGGATGGAGGCGGTGGATCGACGGTGGAAAGTGGCGATCCCGGGGAGGGAGAATGGAGGCTTGCGATTGGTCAGCGCCGAAGAGCCACCTATAAGCACGCCCAAGGAGAATGAGAAGACCGTTAAGCCCAAGGAGGCTGAGAAGGCCGTCAAGCCCGAAGCCGAGAAAAGGCCTGCCAAGCCCAAAGCTGAGAAGAGCCTAAAGATGTCGCTCCGAAGGATTCCTCCAAGAAGAAGCACAAGAAGAAGAGCAGCGAGACCTACAAGATCTTCATATTCAAGGTGCTCAAGCAGGTACACCCTGACACCGGCATCTCCTCCAAAGCCATGGGGATCATGAATTCCTTCATCGATGATATATTCGAGAAGCTTGCTCAGGATTCTGCCCGCATTGCTCGCTACAATAAGAAACCTACAATCACGTCGGGGGAGATTCAAACTGCAGTTCGGCTTATCTTGTCGGGGGAGTTGGCCAAGCACGCAGTGTCCGAGTAACCAAATTAGTGCTCGAGTACTGTCGCATTTTGGTAGCACCGCCTTTTATTGGGGGACTTCGGAAAAGTTACTCTTTGTAGGATGAAGCCTTCTTCATGCTGCGAAATATTTTATATATGCTAGTTGCAGCTTATGTTTGATTCTTGCTTGTGGTGAAGATGCTAGGTCGGCACGTTCGACAGGATGGGTAACTGTTTGTGGGATAGTCCTTCCCCCTGTTGCTTGTCGTGTGGTAGGTCCTAACCCTTCTGTTCATCATCTCGTTTAGAAACGGTTGCGGTTGGTCTTGTGGACTGCTCGTGGTTTGGTTTGGCTGGGGGGCTTTGGAGGTTTCTAGCCTAAAAAAGAAATCGGATTCAATTACCGGGAACTTTGAAGATTTATAAGGCATGGTAAAATTAAGAATAGCCTTGGAAATGAGTCAGAGCTTTGAGCCGATTGGATTAAGGTTGACCCTTGGATTAGAATTTCGTAACAATTTGAATGTGAGTTTTGATTCTCTGTGGGTTTTCTATGTCTTACATGTTCTAGTCTTATTCTATATAATTGTGCTTCCTTAGCATTTTATGAAATATTCTCATTGCAATAGTGTGGATCAAATGTTGACCATGAGGCCTCTAAATTTGACTATGCCTTCCAAGTCCTTTTTATCTGTTGGAAGTGATTAGGTCATGTTTTTGAGGGGGAAGAAGAGAGCACTCAGGAAGAGATAAGAGACACCAAAAGTGGTGGAGCAAAAGCTACTCCAGCTTATTCCTCTTATTCCTCTTTCATATATATATGAGTATACATGGGCACTGTACAAGTGGGTGGGCACACTGCCCTTTACCCCAACAACCTCCCACTTAAAGGCAGTGTGCCTTTAAGGGAGTATAGTACACATAATACAATCAGCCATAGGCTGAAAAACAAGATGACCAGACCATCATCCTATGCCCATCGGCACTTTACAATGTGCAAAGTGCATAGAGGATAAGCTGCTAGCAGACATCAGGTTTGCAGGATAGAAAATGACAAGCTGTAGATGCCTGTCAACCAAGATCTCATGCCAAATCTCACTGGGAGAGTGAACTCTCACCACCACGTGCTCTTGTGCTAAGTCCATAGCACCCAAACTGTCACTGTGCAGAGAAAATGTCTCTGTACCACATGTGACCATAAGCACATAACCTACAATAGACCTCTGCTGGTCTACCCAACCTGCATCACTTGCATGCTGCTCCTAGAAGCATAAGGACCTGATGTCCAAAACCGCTTCCCTATTGCCAAAATCTACCATAATCATGCTACCAACTCCCACTGCAACGGAAGCAAGAACTGGAAGTGTAGCACCAATGGCAAACATGTGAGAACCAAGTCTCAACACAGTCATGGATGCATGAAGTACTATGGCTGCCATATCAACCATAACTTGCTGCTCAACTGATCTGTGATCGTCAAACCTGCAGTGTTTCAAGTATGAAGCCAATACAGGCAATGGAGTACTCAGTAACTTTCCCCTCTCCATACTGAAACAACCAAGTATCTGACAAGCATCATCAAGACCATGCAGCTCCCACTGCAAAGCATCCCTGTCCATAAGGAACCATATGGCAAGTAATCTCAGAAGGATAGCAACCTCCTGAATACTAAGACCATAACCTGTCTCACTGCGCATCACATCCTGAGCTCTCATAACGGTATCAAACCTATGAAGCCAAGCTCGAGGGGATTGCTTCTGGCTATGAAGGCACTTACGAAGCAAACATATCAATGATTCCTGCCCATGCACAATATGACCCGAGTCAATAACTGCAGAAACCACATCTGTCCTCGCATAACCAGCCAATGGATCATACCGGGCATCATTAGCCAAGGTATCCTCCTCACCATGCATAGCCTCATCCTCATCTGCAAGAGGCACTCCGCATCCTGGGAGTAAACTGTAACTGTCCATAGAAGATGCATCAACAATCTCCATAGGAGTATAAACTTGTGGAATACTAGAGACATCTGACCGTCTCTGACCAAAATCAGGAAGTAATCGTGGCTGTCCCAACTTTATAACCTGCTCACCGTGGGAAAAACCTCCCACTCCAAGGGATATGGGCTGCCCCTGCAAAGAATTCGGAGGTATCAGTGCACTTACACCCTCCTGGAACACCACTCTCCTGCTATCCACAGTCTTGGGCTGTCTAAACATAGCATCCTCTCTGAAATAGACATTATGGCTGCGTATCAACTCTCTAGTTGAAGAATCCCATAACCTGTAGTCCCTACTAGACTCACTGTATCCAAGGAAGATACACCTCCTCGATCGGGAACCATGAGCATAAGCCTCGCAACCAAACACACGTAAATGCTCATAACATGGTGCCTTGCCTGTCAAGAAGTCAAATGGCACTCTACCATTTAGAGATCTCCTGGGTGACCTGTTAAGCAAGTATGCAGCTGTCTTACATGCCTCAGCCCAATAGCATTCGGTAAGACCTGCATACCGTAGCATGCTACCAATTCTGTCCAATAGAATCCGATTTATGCCTTCTGCCAAGGCATCGTGAGCAGAAAGATGAGGAGTGGTCAACACCCTCTTGATACCAAGTGTATCACATAGATGCTGAAATCTAGAAGAGGTAAACTCTGCATCACCATCAGTCATCAAGCTCAATAGCTTCTTTCCTGACTGATTTTCAGCATTACCCAAGAAGCGCTGAAATGTATCATATACATCATGCTTCTGCCGAATCGGATATACCCATATGTACTTTGTAGCAGCATCAAAAAATGTCACAAAGTAAGAGGCACCACCTAGTGAAACGGTAGGCATAGGCCCACAAACTGCACTATGAACCAACTGCAATGGCTCAAGATACCTCTCACTAACTGTCTTCCTCACAAAGGAGGATCCTGACTGCTGACCATCATCACAATCATGACATAAAATTTGAGAGACATCCATAAGAGGAATGTATCTCAATATTGTAAGGGCTTCCATACCTGCAGTAGACATATGTCCAAGTCTGGCATACCATAAACTAGCTGATGGCTGCTTACTAATCATAAGCATCTTATCCTGGACACCTGATACATGCAATGCATAAGAGAATCCAACCCGTGATTCCCTAGCCATAACCAGATTGCCTCTAGCAATCTTCCATGCATGATCACCCAAAGAGACATGATAACCTGCCTCAACCAACTGTCCAGTACTGATCTTGCTCGTAGCAAGTCCTGGTATATGTCTAACCCTATGTAGAACAAGAATAGAGCCACTAGGCATAACAAGGTGGATATCCCCATAACCATAGACATCCATAGAATGATCAATGCCCATCAAACCACTCTCCACAATGCATTCCTGATATGCACTGAACCATGACCTATGAGGGGTCATATGACATGAAGCACATGGATCTAACATCCAATCACCGAGAATGGGTACATCAGTGGCCAAGAAGGAGGTGTCAGACATAGACAAAAGAATGCCTTCATCACTGCTACTGTCAGTGGAAACCCTGGCATCCATGCCTTGAAGCTCAACATGCTTCTTCTCCTTCTTCCTGTCATTCTTAACCTTGCTCTTCTTCTTGCATTTTCTTAGCCATTTCCAGCAATACTTTCTCATGTGGCCATACTTTCCACAATAGAAACATTTAACACAAGTCCGAGAGCTAGACTCGCTCTTAGAATTCCCCCTTGAACATGACCTGTTTCTACCAATTGATCTATCTTTGGAGTGCATATCAAGGCTGTATTTCAGCCCATCAGGACATTTCAGCCCATCATGCTGTAACATAACACTATCATGGTCATACATCCGGCATATATGAGTATAAAACTCATATGCATGGTAGTCTACACCCTGTACACCATCCTGTACCTGCAAGTAGACTGACTTCGAGAGTGATGATTGAATGATAGAGCATGCTTGCTCATCCATGTCATCCCGATCACTCTGTTTAATGCTATTAGGCTTGATACCTTTGCATTGAATGGGCTTATGCTGCCTCTTCTGCACTAACACATCATAAATCTACTCTTTCCAATACTGAAAGTTTGATCCATCCAACCTCTCAATATGAAAGAGGGCACTACCAGCTGTAGATGCCATATCTGTGGCACAATAGCTCACAACTAAAGAGCAGTATAGTGTAATAGGCAACCCAAATGACCAAAAAATATAGTGTTGTCCAGACCAATTAGGTCTCCAAATAAATTGGCTGATCCAATGCTCAAAAGCACTCAGCCATAAAGAAGCATAAACAAGAATATATGCAGCCCAGTAACCTGCCAATGCCTAGCAATCCAAGTAAGAAATGCACTGAACCAAATGAGCAATGCCTGCTCAACCAATGGCAATAGGAGCCCAGCTCAACTATCCATAAACATCAGTGCGGCATCCACCAATGCAAATCCATAATGCATTGAAATGGCATTTACTGCATCACCAATGCATCACCTCGAGTGTGCAATCCTTTGGCAACAAAATCAAGCATTCACCACTTGCCAAATGTGCCAAAGTGACTTGCCAAAATGCCAATAATGCCCTTGGACTGAAGTGAGATCCCAATCACTTTATATAATTTACTGTGAGTTGCCAATTCACTGTTGTGCAAGAGAAATCCCTACAACAATACCTCACAGCCACTTTGGGCAAAATAACACGCTGTCCCTGTTTTTGAACAGCGATATCTTTTCACTGAAAGACCGGATGCCAAAGCTGTAAACAGCAAAGTTGTAGCTGGTAGAAAGATCTGCAACTTGTCAGTTGACATCAAGAGCCAAATCCTTCTGGATTCTCAGATATTCTCACCTGAAAAACAGCTTCCTGCACATTGGTCACAAATAGACAGTAGACTGCAACTTTTTGTGGTCTTGCAAAGGCTGTAACTCCTGCAGCTTATACCGGATCAACTTGCTTCCAAAAGCAAAGTTGTAGTAATTTCTGTGAACTACAACTTTCCAGTTCGGCACAAAGTGCAATTCAGCACCAGGAAAGAGATATTCAGTCCTGAAAATGACTGTTCTGTCATTTTAAAAAAAACAGCAGCTTCCTTGAATATTTGCTGCCCTTTACAGCACTCATCTGCTCCGGCAAAAACAGCCCCAAAAAATGGTCAAAATACATCCAGCAGATCACCCCGTATGTCAACTGCAACACCAGCAAAATGGCAAGTACAATGCCCAACCAAATCAGCCCCAAGAATGCTCATAGATCAGCAATTAAATAGCCCAAAAGCACTGGCAAAACAGCCCCAAAATGTGCTCCAAATGATGCTAATCTGACAGGATCTCAATACATCACCGTACCACTGTATGTATCCAACATAGGCAAATAACCATGCATCCAACAAACTGTCAATGCATCTCAACCAGGCATGTACCACTGTCAAAGCATGTGTCACTGCCACTGCCAAAGTGATGTATCTACAAAAAAGATATGCAACCCACTGACTAAATGTAACGAAATGTTCACAAGGACTAAGATGCACCAGAGTATGTCCGTACAAGGACCCAAATGCACGGGAAAACACGAGCTAACAAAGCTCAACTGCAACCAAAAGAAGCTGCATAGTGTACAAGCACATATCCCACACAATGTCCACAAGGCGTACTTCTGCAAAATGTCCCGCAAAGAGACCAAAATCAGCCAATGCTCAGCTCCAAGACCTCAAATGCAACACCGGCTATCCCCCAAGCATTCAACTGCATCAATCATGCAATCCAGAGGCTCCGCAACAGCTCCCAGATGAGCTAGAGACAATGGCAAAGAACTATGCCAAGACTGGAACATCTCCAAAGACTGAGGCAGCTCCAGCTTCATCAATGTGAAGCCTCCACAGGAATACATGCTCCAAGCGCCCTCTCGGCCCAGCGACGTTCAAGATGGTGACTCAATAGAGCAAACAGCTCTACAATGGCTCCTCGGCATCGTCAACTCTTCTCTCCATGCAGCTTGCATCGTCCAACGCCATCTCATTTTTGGCACGTTGAAAGCAACCATGACTCACAATCGCCACGAATGGGCTCACAAGCCAAGCGAAGTCCCATGAGCCAAGTAGCTCATTGAGCATAAGCCTCCTCCCACAACGGACTACTCACGGCAACTCCAACACCATCGCCACGAGCTCCGCCATCGCCATAGCCACCACTCATGGCCAACAAATAGCTCCTTCCATGCTCGTGCTCGACGGCCATCAGCCTCCCGACAGCTCCATTACCAAGCTCAGAGAGCTCCTCGTAGATTGAACACCGTGGGCTCTGATACCAGTTGAGGGGGAAGAAGAGAGCACTCAGGAAGAGATAAGAGACACCAAAAGTGGTGGAGCAAAAGCTACTCCAGCTTATTCCTCTTTCATATATATATGAGTATACATGGGCACTGTACAAGTGGGTGGGCACACTGCCCTTTACCCCAACAATTTTTTGGTACATTATTTGTTGTAGCCTTGTACTCACATTTATGAATTTAGATTGGTTAATTTGTCTTGAATGAAAGGCTATTTTGGTAATCAAATTGTATTCATCCTTATTTATTTGTAACATTAATGATAGTTCCTTAGAATAGCAATAATTCTTCCTTGTCCTTTACTTGCTCTTCTAAGGAGCTATTATTAAACTTGCCAAGTGTCCCACTCCGTACCACATTGTAAAAGACACTTGTCGAAGGTTGCATGAAAAGGTAGAGGTGATAGATTATGAAGCACAAGTTGAGGTAGAGGTGGCTAATTCGAGGGTTGTTTATTATGTTGATGCATTGGCAAGCAGTGTTATAGATCACAGAAAGATGATAGTCTCAATTTGACTAGACTAACTTCTTTCTTAGACTAGCCCAATTCTCTCAATAAGAAGACTAACAATTGGTAACCCATCAAATATTGGGCTTCAAACAAGTATAGTTCACACCAAACCATACAAGTAGTTGTCTCTTTTGTGTTTATATAAACCTCCACGAAAGATTTGAAAATGAATCAAGACTACCTGAGGCGTTTCTTTTACATACTAGATATGCATCCCTAGATAAGATAAACCAACTAAATAGATAAAGAAAATGGTTCCAAGTTAGATGCCAATGCATAATAGATACATTCAAGTATGGACATATAAGAAAAACCCTTTTCGAAGAGCTTAGAAAAGGTCTTTCGAAAGAGCTTAGAGATATATAAAATTGGGTCTTTTGCATTCTTAGTTTTATGTAAATGTGATTGAGGATATGCTCGTTGGAGAAATAAGCTCAAGTATATAGTGACTTGATGGGTTTTAGAAGGTTACTCTTTGAGGGGTGAGGAGTCAAAGAAGAGCAACCTGCAACCTTAGATCCCCTAATAGAGATTAGATAAGTCTAGTCTTCTTGCATCATGTACTTGGAGACACTGAACAACTGTTTATTAGCACCTGGTGATGTGGATGTATAGATGAATTGTACCCATTACCACTTTGAGGTGGAAAGTTTAGATATGTATATTTAATTGATAAAACCATAGCTAGAGGGTAATTCCTACGATTGCTTGGAGACACTGAAAAACTATTTATTAGCACTTGGTCATGTGGATGACTTGTACCCATTACCACTTTGAGGTGGAAAGATGGTGAATGGTTAAGGTGTGGAGTTTAGGTCTCTTCATTTTTTAGATATTTAGGTTTCCTCATTCTATGTTTTTGTATTTATTTTGTGTGGAATTGATGAAAGTATGATCTCACATGCAATTAAGTGCTAAATAGGCTAAGCCTCGCTTTGTACTTAAAAGAGATCTTGATTGTTTGGTTTTCAATTAGGAGGTGCTTCCCATTGTATCTACATTGCAAATTGAAGGGGAACACAATCATCCTAGATTCACACATTGCGTCCTAGTATACAAAAAAGTCAACAGTTGTGGCATTATCTTCAATAGAGGCGGAGTATCTTGCTTTCAAGGGTATATGGCTAAGCTAGTACTTATAAGAACTTGGAGTAGTCCAAGCTGATCCCATGATCTTTTGTGATAAATCAGAGTTCCATAATGGCATTGGTAAATAACCCCAAGTAACATGAGAGGTCAAAATACAATAACATCTACTAACATAATGTGGAAAAAGGGATTGTATAGCCAAACTAGGGAAAGTAGACTATGGCTTCTCCAAGGGATTATGATGGAAGTGTTATTGTGTTTGTAACACTCCCCAATGATAGTGAGTATTAAGATATTGTTGTTAGTATAATCTATATGGTGTTATGTATGTATAAGTTTTTACACATGGATTATGGGTTAGAGATAATTAAAATCCAAGGGACATGGACTATGTGTGAATACTCCTTATGGGATTAGGGCACTCCAAATTTAGGCTTTGGTATATTGTACCATGTCCTTTATGAATAGTAAAGAGAGTTTATATTCTATAGTGGACACTTGCATATCCTCTCACCCATGCTTATGTGTGAGTTTTTTCCCATAGCTTAATAAGGGGCTCTATGCAAGTGCATCCAAGAAAGCAAAATTGAAGTACAAAGCTTTCTTTACGCTAGATTTGTACGCCACCAGGCATAAGGAAGAAAAGAGAGCAAAAAGCTTGAGCAATAGAGAGAAATATCTACAAAGATGACTGACTGGTCATACACTACATAAGGGAGGGACTCAAGGAACCATGAGTATTTCCCTTTTAACAAGGAGTTCTTACACACCTAACAAGTAGGTCTTTGAGAATCAAAAAGATTGTCATGTTTGTCCAACTCAACTCTTTGGTATTTTTCTCTATCTTTAATGGAACATGCAATCAATATTGAGGCAATGACAAAACACATTGTCAATGCTAGGATTACACATGGTTTTAAAGAATTGCATGACCATTGATAGTCAAGATTAAGAATTCTAGGTGTTGGAGCGATCAAGGTGAATTTGACACTGATTCTATGGTTGAACTTTAGGCTAATGCCTTGCTTCACCCATTCATTGGACTCTTGCTCTTTTCATATGTAGGTATATGGCACCACGAAGAGGGGATTTTGTGCTGAACCTATAGATTTGGTGAGTCAAGGAAAAGATTCAATGTCAAGTCTAAGCATTGGCTTTATGAGCTCTATCAATGACATTGACAAGTGTCGACTTTCACCTAGGAGCTTTGTTCTTTGTTGTTGCTTGCCAAAACACCTACTTCACCTACATACACTCATATCTAAACAAGTATCCATATCTTATTTAAAAATCCTTGCATAAGTAAATATAATGTTATTGGCTATTGGTGATACACTCTCAATTGATAGAATATAATGGGATATTAAGATTACCTGCCAAGTGATGGAAATAACTTTATTCCACATTGTTAAAAGGATCCAAAAACACTTTTAAAACGATTAAGTACACACGTTGCTCATGAGTAGCTAAGATACTTAAAGTATAGGGTTGAGACAAGGAGAATCAAATTTTTGGATTGGAGGAGACCCTAGGTATAAGTATGAGTGCTACAAGTGATTATGTGGAAACAAATGAAATACTTAGTCAAAGACTCAATTTACAATATGGATCAAGTGTCTTTTCTCATTCGCGGAAGCATAGATATGTAAATATCCAAAAGGAAGCAAACAACCCTTTTCCCCTAATCGCTTACTTTGTGCTAAAAATGTTAAGCTATTGGGAACCTTTCCCATACTTAGTACAATACATGCATATACATTAACGATGAATGCTATTTTCCAATCGCACTCCGTAGTACAAGGTTACTAGTGCCTCATTGCCACTACCATATTCTTCGTTATACTTGCGTTCCTTGCCTTTGTGTGCCTAGTCCCCTATGTTGTAACAATTTAAGTGGTCATACACATTGACATTATGCGAGAGAAAATGTTCATACGATGGTCGACACCCATTGTCAAGTGTGCATGACATTGATGAGAATGCCATTTTAGCTAGAAACTACTATGCATAATGGAGTTTATAGTTTTCAATAGTTTTGGAGACTATCATACTCATTAATATATTTTGGAGAAAAAGTTTCGAAGGACCTATGTTCTTGGAGTGATATTGATACATCTCTATCTTGTATTAGCAAACTTCTATTGGTCAAGGTTTTATTGACGTTGCAACATGTCATAATTTCTTTTATGTGTAGCAATTATTAACCTATCTATCATTTCTAAGTTTTTTTGCCCCTTTAAAACACTCATTTGGAAGACTAAAATGAAACTCTCATTCTCTTCCATGAGCAACAGTAGCTTGGATGAAGAGAATGTGATACTTTTTATTAGCCTTCTTTAATGCTAATCTTTATCAAACTTGATTTATCTTAATCCCCAAATTGTTGATAGAAACTGAGTACAAATGAATTTGTATAAACCGATGCTTTTGTGTTTGGATGAGTGGATGTGTGTACATATAGAAGCACATATTTATTCTGTAGTCTAGATTTATTATTGAGTGCTAATGGCATTGGTGAAAATGTCATAGTATAGTCTTGTGTGTTTATACTACCTACTAACAATCACTAATGATGTCAAAGGAAATGTCATGTTATCCAATTGTTATTGTATAGGTTGTTCACAAAGTTTAACCTTGTGTTCACAAATGTCATATCATGAGGTTAAATAAAATTGAGAGAGAAAAGCTTCCAAACGAAAATTAATCAAAATGCTCAATTCAAAGCAACTGAAAATGGAATTAAATTGTGAAAGAAAAGTAAAATCCCTAGAATTTTTAAATGTTAGATGATGAGATCAGTAGCACACTAACAACAAAAGGAAGTAACAACAAATGGGATAGTAGAGCTAGTGAAGATCGTGTCGTCAAACACTTATTTAGGGAAAGTCTTTGAACTAGGGCATGACCTACATGGAGGCAAAGAGCCCTGGCTTGGCTGCAACGGAGAGAATGCTTTTAGACACACTTCCAAGACCCCCCGACAAAGGAATGACTGCTTGATACACTAGTGAAGCCAACAGCCATATCTGCAACATCCTTTTGGGAGAGTAATCTATCGACGACCAATTAGCAAAAAATTTAGACACTGCAGGTGATTATGGAATCAAGAATAATTCGCAATAAGTTCCCAATTCTTCATCAAATAGTATAGGTAGAGTTCATCTGGCACTACTCCAAATTGCTGCCATCTTCAAGATAGTTACATATCTTCACAGGATTTAAGCCTTGCCTAGTTGAAGACTACCAAGGTTGGCACTAGAGTCATCTAGCCAAGGAAGGGGTTAGCACGACTTGGTACGCACACATCTAGATGGTTTGCTAGTCATGATACATTTGGTTTGCTATTAGGTTATTTAGATGGAACCAACGCCCCCTTCCAGTATAGTTGGGAAGCGCCTACTTCTAAGAGATGAGATTAACTGTATCATACAACAAATCTGCCTCAGCTCTATATTACAAACTTTGGGGCAAGCCCTCTGAGTTCCCCACCAAGATCCAATTCTATTACGACCACTTTTTGAGAGTATCAAAGGATGGGATCTCAACATTCAGTTTATAAAAAATAAGCCTCAAGAATTGCGAGCATATAAGATGCAGCCAAGCAAGCCCCTATCTTTAACATACCCTTCAGTAATATCCTCCTCGAAGTCATGTTAATGATGACATAGAATTAACCCAAAGCAACGGGAATCTTAGTAACAGTCTTCGAGAAGCCGAGAGCAGGCTGTCAAAAGAATAGGAGTGGCAGCCACTGAAGCAATAACCGGTGGTCTCCTGTAATTTTATTTCCTTGTCATACCAAAACTGGTAGACCAAATAGTTACTAACTTGAGCACCAGCTCTAACATAAAACACCTTTAAATAACTCTTCAAACATTTGGGTTATTTACACAAATAGCAATAAGAAAACAGAAAAGCTTCAACATTCTTTACACACTGCAGAAAACCATTGGCATGTACTATATAATAAAAATTCTGCCTTTTTTACAGGCTTAGTAAACATGCACGAGTGCAACAACATTATTATACCAATCTTACATTACCCACCATAACGGCTTGCAGCTATAGATGCTCCAGGAAACCTGATTACTTCTCAATCAAACTATGAAGTGATTCAGGGCAGATACAAGAAGAATGAAAGTCAGTATGACTACTTTATAATGCAATATTTCCATGATCCATCAAATTATGTCAGAGCAGTATAAGCAGATAGGAACCACACAATACAGCTGCACTTCAAAATTTCACTATACTATCGTGTGGTCTGCTCTCTAGCTGTGCCCTCTCTCCTCATCTCCACTCTTCTCTCCTCTCTCCATATTTGTTCATGGTATCAGAGCATGGTTCTGCCTTCTGTCGTTTTCAATATCCTCAAAATGTGTTCATGCTCACTAGAGAACCAAATATATTGGAGGCTAGTTCCATGAATATTCATAGATTTAAGCATACGTCCAATCAGAATGGCATGCATGATGTCTCTACAAGGAATATATAAGTTCTTAAGTTTAAAATATATCCAATCTTACAAATTGGCCACGAAGACCCAACAGTATAACAAGACCAAGCTGAGCCATTTGATCTCTTCCTGCAGCTCTAAATAGCTGCTATACTTATCATGGATTACATATCCTTTATAAAATCAGAGAAATCCACAATCATATTAGTTGCTTTGGACCTCCAACAGTTCCAAAGGTTTCAAATGTCCAGAATAGGCCCCAGTTTGTTTGGGAGACAATTCTGTGAGAGAGAGAGAGAGAGAGAGAGAGAGAGAGAGAAACACACAGGGGCATATGGGTCTTGTTCTAGAAAACAAACACTTGAAGTGAAAGAAATAAAAAAAGAAAGTAGCAAAAAGAACTGCTTACTGAGCAAAGCAATATGAATGCAATCAGTACCAAAGCATCCACTAACATCTGGTTTTCTATCTCTCCCATGCTTAAAATCTCTACGAAGAACTACTTACCGAGCAAAGCGACACGTATGTTATAATCAGTACCAAAGCATCCACTAGCATCTGGTTTTCAAAAGATTCCGCACTCTCCCATGCACAAGATCTCTAGTAAGAATTATTCCCGCATCAGAGTTACAATGAACATATCAATGAGCAGCTCGGGTTCAATCCCAAGCATGCATGAGTGCAGCTGTATCTTTCATGAAAATGAATCAGGACCTGCCAAGCACGTGTACGTGCCGCTGTGCCAGTTGAGCTTTAAAGACATGTGAGCCATTTAAATAAATTCAAGGTGGTGGGAGATTTGCCCCCCATTACGATTATAATGATATGCTAGCTAGAACTCCATCTTTATTCCTTACCCGTATGTAATGGCCATATGCCCTCTCCAATAGGTGCCCTTAAACCCTACTGTTGTAGCTGTAATACTTGAAGTAGAATGCCGCTGTCAGTGAGACTATCAATATAAGCTGCAAAAACACAGGCTCAAAAAGCAGAAATATTTTTGCAAAGGCAGGCCTGCAAACCACCAAATATAACTGATGACAGAATGCATAAATGAAGTTCTCCTCTTCTGTACTACAAGCAAGACTATTACTAGGCCTTGAGCGACTTCTTATATTCATTAAAGGTTCCATGAAACGGTGTCGCCTTGCCATCAAATATGACCCACATCTCATCAACACTTCCAGAAATAAGATGTTCATCATGGCTAACCTGTAAGAATGCAAACACAACATACATGCACCACAAGTTATAAACTAAAGGCACCTGGTAGAAAGAGAACAATATACTTAAATCACCTCATACCAATCTTGACTTTTTGGATGCAGTATATGGGACTGAATCCTTGCAAGGCTAAACAAGTTATCAGCACTGCCTTCCAGGCAGTATTCCTTTCACTTTTCTAAAAAAGCTTCCTCTAAGCTGCTCGCCTTCCTATTTCAAGCCTTCATCCCTTCTTTGCCATCGTTATCCAGTTTCTGTACTATCTAAGGCATCCCTCACGGATACTTGTACTCTCTTGTTAAAAATCTACTTAATACTGCTTCCAGAGGTGTTGAAACATACCATTAAAACTCCTCCTTGAAAAAGTACAAGCCCTTGGATAAGGGCCTCAACAGCGTCCAAATCCTGTACACAACAGACAGTTACATCTTGAAGTTTTCCTTTGCTGCAGCATGCCATGCATCCGGGGTCACAAAAAGGTCATACACATAAGGCTAGAACCAGACAAGCCATTCCAACATCTTTTTCAGTCTATTAACCACAGTGTTAGCCTCTGGGTAACTGTTTAAGAGAAAATACCAGATGATTAGATGGTTCATCAAGTAAGAGAATATGAGGCTTGTTGAAAGTGATTTTTGCAAAAGCTACACGACTCTTCTGACCACCTGGCAATCCACAATGCCAACATGAAGTCACAGAGTAACAGTGATGCAAGCGATACCATTTCATAGAACAAATAAAATAAGTACGATAATCTCAAATAACTTTTCTCGACTAGCCCTTGCCTCACTCAAAAAGTACTTTTCTTCTCTCATACACATCCACCAACATGAAGTAAGACATCGCAAAATCAAATAGATAAAATAAAACAAAGCACACAACCCTGTGTAGTTGCTGGGAATCACATTCTAATAGCAGCCACCTGATGTATTGCAGCTGGATAAAGCACTGTTATGAACTCTGAAATTACTCTTACTACACAAATCTGAAATCTTTACATGAATAAAAATGCATGGTTGAAACATGCAAACTCGCCATATATACCATTACTAGGCAAGCCTCTTATTACTATGATCCATTCCAATCAGGCGAAACCTTCTCTTTGTGTAGGTGCAAAAAGATTATTCCCAGCTTTGATAGAGTTCAATCCCCGGTTCCATCTCAAATATTCAGCTTAGGACAATACAACAGCTGATGTGAACAGGGAAGAGAAACACAAACCTGAAAAAACCGTTATTTGGGGTACTAGTCCTCTGCAGAGGGACAAATGCATTCATGTGAATGTGTGCTCTATCAAGGGCAACCTAATTTATTGCCACAGTATACACTAGCCCAAGTTCAAGTTCCACAAGCTGTGGGCCTCATAGAGGATCCAAGGACCCATAAGCCGTGGTCTCATACAGGGCCCAAGATGCCAACCTGTGAGTTTCTAGTGGCAAGCTTTCGCTCACTCTTTTGCTGCTCCTCATCATCATTGGGCTCTTTGCGTTTCTTGTTTGGACAGTCAGCTATACTGTGTGGCCTTCCTCTCTACAGCAAAAGCACTTTTTTGTTTCATTAGTTCTCCCTTCTCCTCAAAAGTTAAAACTCTTGTACTTAGCCTTACTCAACTTGCGTCGCTGACCTGCAACCTTGGAACCCTTGATAGGCTCTCCACTTTTCTTCGACTTAGAGCACTTCCATTGCATAAGGGCATAGGCTGTATTTGAGTTCTCAATCAACTGAAACATATTGTCGACCCTTGTCTTCGTGCAATAGTCTCTTAAGAAGCTCTTTGGGTAGCCCACAACATTACTTCTCCACCTGCTTTGATAAATGCACAAACCTATATGAACTGATAGGTAAGAGAGCTTACCAAAATTTTCTGTTATAAGTCTCGAGGTTAGCACAACTCCTAGCATTGAGATCATGCCAGGCCGTCATCACATCCACCTCAAAACTTGTGGTCAGCCACCATGAAGCAGAAAATACTTGCTTGAAACCAACCCATGTGACGGGAGCTAAACCTTGCAGAAGTAGATTGGTCCACCATTGGAGGGCATTACCTTTCAAAAAAGTGGCCGCCTTAGGAATTTTGAAAGCTTCGGTGAAGTTTCCGCTAGACTAGGCTGCGTCAAACTGCTGCAAAAGAGTCAGCACCTTCAGCTGATCCTGCATCCCATTGAATGTCTTGAACTTGACACCTGAAACTCCCTCCTTGAACTCCTCCGCTTTGCCCTTAGATGCCAGATTTTCGTAGATTGGGGGCTGTAAATATGGTGGCTTCAGTGGCTGCATCATATTTCCTGCATTTTGTGCACCTGTTCCGGACCGGATTGACCA